>NW_007256835.1:1295589-1310586 GCF_000164805.1 Carlito syrichta
GGGGGGGGGGGGGGGAGAGAGAGAGAGAGAGAGAGAGAGAGAGAAAGAGAGAGAGAGAGAACAAGGCTAGAAATGTCTCCAAATGCTTCTCTAAAAGTTAACACCCCCTTGTTACCCAGGCCACTGCTGGATCAATTCACCCATCCCAGATAGTTTCCTTATTTCCTGCCTTTGAACCATACTCTATAATTTAGTATTAGCAGAGAGTTAATTAATACAACACATCCTTTGTGGCTAATTTCACAGTGTTTACCATTGCCCCCAAACATACACATTTCCTGTTTTCTGACTGCAGCTGGGCTGCCAAAACCTTGAAAAGAGAATAATTACTCTTTCCACTCCTACTGGTTTCACGACAATCCCGATCCTTGGTGCATAATCAAGTGTCTACGGCAAACTAATGGTTTGCTTGCCTTTCTAGGAGGTTTTAAATTCACCAAACTGTTCACTGAACAATGAGAGGTTCCTCTCACCCTTTTTAGGGCCCAGAATAGCAGAAATGGCAGGATTTGCTATTTCCAGATCTCTCTCTCTGTTTTTTTAGAGGATAACTCCTCTTCCAGAAGATATTGTTTTCCTTTTTTTTTTTTTTTAAACTCTTGAGAAAGTTTATTGACTTCCAAGAATACTGAGGGGTTTGCAACCAAAGTTTAGACACAATTAGTCCTACCCCTGCCCTGACATTACACTCAAGCCTTTCTTACTTCCACACCCAGCCATTTAACAGTTTTTCATTATGCTATTCCTTAGATGGGATGTGATCTTTCTGAAAGTTAGTGGGGCAATGTTCTCTCATTTAGAACATTTACTTTCTATACTGCTCTAATAATTTATTTTTCCATAATCTGAAAAGTCTTTGCCTACCAATATAGAACAGGATAAAGGTCCATCTTTTCAGGAGTCTATAAATGACATATTAGAAAATAGCAACACCATTATTGAAAGAAGTTCAGCGCCAGTAACGACTCCTCGCCCACTTCAGGCCAAGAGATTTATTAAAGTGGCGGTTACAAGGGAAAAAGGGAAAGGGTCTGTGGAGAGAGAGAGAGAGAGGAAATGGGAGAGAGGCGGGGAGAGAGCTGCAGAGAGGGAAAGAGCGACAGAGAGAGAGATATGCAAAGAGAGGGCTGTATTTACTAGCCTGACAGGGGCCGGAAGGGGCTGTGCTAGGTTCTTATTGGAGGAGCGGCAAGGGAGCAGGGTGGGGCCGACGCCGTGTTATAGTCCTATTGGACGCATAACAAAACTGGCTAAGGATTGGAGGCTTGCCGGTTTGAACTTCACGCGCACGTGGGGAATTGTGCACACAGAAGCCAGGACCTAAGGCCTTTGTTATCTGGTGTGTCCTCACCATGCTCGGCGCCATTCTGGGAGCCGCCCCTCTGGTCGCTTCCTGCACCCTTCAATTATAGCCACATAGTTACCATGTAATGTTTTATCGATGAGCAATTTAATTCCATATCTGCGTGCCAAGTCACCTGTAAAGCGTAGACTCCATTTTTAAAATTTTTTTAGTCAGGGTCTCACTCTGTTGAGCAGGTTAGAGCTCAGTGGCACAATCACAGCTCACTGTACCCTCAGCCTCTTGGGTTCAGGTGACCCTTACACTTCAGCCTTCCGAGGAACTGGGACTACAGGCACATGCCACCATACCTGACTTTTTTTTTTTTTTTTTGTAGAGATGAAGTCTTACCATGTTGCGTAGTCTTGTCTCCAACTTCTGGGCTCAAGCAACCCTCCCACCTCAGCCTCCCAAAGTGCTGGGATTACAGGCATAAGCCACTGCACCCAGCAGACTCCATTTTTTTTTAAATAGTGAAATTAAAACATAGTAAACATTTTACTTCAGAAATAAAGTGAGTGCTATGGAGAATGAGTTTGCATTTTATATCTATGAATTTATTAACATCATACAGAAATCTTAAAACAAAACAAAACCATCTGCCTTCTTAGCTGAAAGAATAATATGACTTTCAGATTCACTGTATGCCCTCATACACTGCTGGTGGAAATGTAAAATGGTGCAACCACTTTGGGAAACAGTCTAGAAGTACCTCAAATAGAGTTACCATATGACCTAGCAATTCTATTTCTAAGTATATACCCAAGACAAATGAAAACAAAAATACAATAACTTATACATGAATGTCCACAGCAGCACGACTCATAATAGCCAAAATGTGGAAACAACCTAAATGCCCACTGAATAATTAATGAATAAGAAAATGTGAGTCCAGCACAGTGGCTCACACCTGTAATCCCAGCACTTTGGGAGGCAGAGACAAGACTACCTGAGCCCAGGGATTGGAGAACAGCCTGGGTAACTTGGCGAGACCTCATCTCTACAATAAACCAAAAAATTAGTTGGGCGTGGTGGCATGCACCTGTGCTTCCAGTTACTTGGAAGGCTAAGGTGGAAGGATTCCTCTGAGCCCAGCAGGTTGAGGCTGCAGTGGCCATGAGCATGCCACTACACTCCAGCCTGGGTGATAAAGTGAGACCCTGACTCAGGAAAAAAAAATAAAAACAAAGAAAATGTAGTATGTTTCACCTTGAACTCCTAGCCTCAAGTGATCTGCCCGGTTTTGTCTCCCACAGTGCTGGGATTACAGGCGTGAGCCATCACTCCTGGCCCAAAATGTGGTTTGTCAAAACAACAAAATACTATTTGGCAATGAAAAGGAATGAAATGTGGCTTCATGCTACAATATGGATGAGACTTGAAAATCACATTCTAAGTTAAATAAGCCAATCACAAAAGACCACAAACCATATAATTCTATTTATGTGAAATGTCCAGAAAAGGCAAATAAAGACAGGAAGTAGACTGGTGGCTACCAAGGGGAAGGGGGTTCAGGAGTGATGGCTAAGTTGTATTGGAGGCTTCTTTTTTGTGTGTGTAAGTCAGAGTCTCACTGTATCACCCAGGCTGGAATGCAGTAGCATACTCACAGCCACCACAGCCTCAACTTGCTGGGCTCAGGTGATCCTTCTGCCTCAGTCTTCCAAGTAGCTGGAACCACAGGCATGTGCCACCATGCCTGACTAATTTTTTTTACTATTTATTATAGAGTGAGGTTTTGCTAAGTTGGCTAGGTTGGCCTTGAACCCCTGGGCTCAGGCAATCCTCTTGCCTCCACCTCCCAAAGTGCTGGGATTATAGGTATGAGCCACCACACCCGGCTAGGTTTCTTTTTGAGTAATGAAATGTTCTAAAATTGATTGTGATGACAACTGTACAAACCTATGAATATACATAAAAGCCATTGATTTATACACTTTAAGTGGTGAATTGTATGGTACGTAAATTATATCTCAAAAAGCAGTTTAAAAGATTTATTCTATATCCAAATGTCCATCAACAGATAACCAAAGGTAGTATATTCATATAATAGAATACTATTTAGCAATAAAAAGGAACAAAATACTCATATATGCAATAACCTAGATGAACTTCAGAAAAATGTTAAGTGACCAAAGCCAGACACAAAAGAACACATTCTACATGATTTCCATCTATGAAGTATACACAGAAAAACAAATCCATAGAAGCGAGAGAAGATTAGTGGTTGCCTGATGCTAGGGGTAGGGTAGGGAGCAATTATAAATGGTACAGGGATCTTTTTCGGATGAAGAAAATGTTCTGACACTGTAGTGTGGTGATGGTTTCACAAATCTGTAAATTTGCTAAAAATCACTGTATATTTTAAAAAGATGATTTAATGGTATATAAAGAACAACCTCCCACCTCCCATAAACAAGTTATATATACATAAAAGACTTACACTAAAAATGTTTAGAGGCAAATAACCCAATATTTAAACAGGCAAAATATCAGGCAATTTACAGAAGAGAAATTAAGAATGAAACAAAACACAAAAAGATGTTTAAACTCATCAGTAATCAGATAAATGCTAATTAAAATGACAATGTACCCCAAAGGATTGGCAAAGATTCCCTGGAAACAACTCAAATGTCTATCAGTAGAACAGCAAGCAAATGGTAGTACTGGCATACAGAGGAATAACATCTAGCAGTGAAGATGAATGAATGAGAGTTACATATATTACAATGCCAACTAAATAAAATTGAAAATCATGCACTACACTACAAATAGCTTAAGAGATAATAAATACAAATAAATAATACAAATGAATAAATACAAACTCAAGTTAGTGGTTCCCTTTGGTGGGAAGCAAGGAAGGTGTGACCATGGTACAGGTACATAGTAGATTTAAACTTAATTGGTAATGTTTAAATTCTAAGTTGAGTGGTGGGTGTATAAACTTTTATTTTTTTAAAGTTTTTTTAGAGACGAGGTCTCGCCAAGTTGCCCGAGCTAATCTCAAACCCGTGGGCTCAGGCAATCCACTCGCCTGCCTCGGCCTCCCAAAGTACTAGGATTACAGGCTGAGCCACCAAGCCCGGCCATAAATGTTTTACTTTTCATATTTTTTTATGTTGAACCACTTCATTAAAAAACTAAGCTTTGAAAATTTATTCCCCCCCAAAAATTTTTTTGACCCGTAGTCTCACTCTGTCACCTAGGCTAGAGTACAGTGGCACACTCATGACCACTGCAGCCTCAATCTGCTGGACTTAGGTGATCCTTCTGCCTCAGTCTTCCAAATAGTTGGAATCACAGGTGCACGCCCCCACACACCTAGCTAATTTTTAAAATTTATTGTAGAAATGAGGTCTCACCCAAAGTGCTGGGATTGTAGGCATGAGCCACTATGCCTAGCTAACTTTTACTTTTTTTTTTGAGTTGGAGTCTCACTCTGTCACCCAGACTGGCGTGCAGTGGCTGCTCCCGGCCACCACAGCCTTGACCTGCCGGGCTCCGGCGATCCTTCCGCCTCAGCCTTCCGAGTAGCCGGAATTACAGGCGTGCGCTACCACGCTCGGCTAATTTTTTGATTTATTGTAGAGATGAGATCTTGCCTGCCCAGGCAGGTCTCGAACCCGCGGGCTCAGGCAATCCACTCACCTCAGCCTCCCAAAGGCGCGGGATTATAGGCTGAGCCACCAAGCCCAGCTACTTTTACATTTTAAGAGAGTGAATTTTATGGCATGCAAATTATGTCTCAGTAATAAAATTTATATTCCACATTTCTCATTTATTTTCTATGGCAGCAAATTAAAATTTTGAAAAAGGCCAGGCATGGTGGCTCATGCCTATAATCCCAGAAGAGGCAGAGGCAAGAGGATTGCCTGAGTTCAGGGACTCATGCCTACAATCCCAGCACTTTAGGAGGTGAAGATGAGAGAACTGCCTCAGCCCAGGGGTTCAAGACCAACCTGGGCAAGACCTCGCCTCTACAACGAATCAAAAAATTATCTGGGCATGGTGGCATGTGCCTGTAGTTTCAGCTACTTGGAAGGCTGAGGCAGAAGGATCGCCTGAGCCCAACCAGGGCGAGGCTGCAGTGGCCGTGAGTGTGCCACTGAACTCCAGCCTGGATGACAGAGTGAGATTGGGACTCAAAAAAAAAAAGGAATGCCTGAGCCCAGCAGGTCCAGGCTATGGCAGCCTGATCATGCCACTATACTCCAGCCTAGGTGAGACTGTGACTCAAAAAAAAAAGAAAAGAAAAGAAACTCTATACTCATTAGCTGTCATTCCTAACACCCCATCCCCACTCCCAGTCTTGGCAACCGCTAATAAACTTTCTCTATGAATTTGCCTATCTAGACATTTCATATAAACTGAATTATGTAACATGCAGATGTTTGTGTATGGTTTTTCTCGCTTCACATAGATTTTTAATGTTCATTCATATTGTAGCATATATCCATACTTAAAAATTCCTTTTTTATGGCTGGAAAATACTCTATTATATGAATATATAATACAGTTGTGTGTTTTGTTTGTTTGTTTTGTTTTGTTTTGTTTGAGTTGGAGTCTCACTCTTTCACCCAGACTGGAGTGCAGTGGCCGCTCCCGGCCACCGCAGCCTCGCCCTGCTGGGCTCCGGCGATCCTTCCGCCTTAGTCTCCCAAGTAGCCAGAACTACCACACCCGGCTAATTTTTCTTGATTTATTGTGGAGACGAGGTCTCGCCAAGGTGCCCAGGCGGGTCTCGAACCCGCGGGCTCAGGCAATCCACTCGCCTTGGCCTCCCAAAGCGCAGGATTACAGGCTGAGCCACTGACCCCAACCAATACAGTTGTTTATCCATTCATCAGTTGATAGACATTTGAGTAGTTTCCACATATTGGTTATTATAAATAATTCTGGGCCAGGTCCAGTAGCTCATGCCTGTGATCTCAGTACTTTGGGAGGCAGAGGTGAGAGGACTATCTGAGCCCAGGAGTTCAAGACGAACCTGGCAACTTAGTGAGAATTTGTCTCTACAATTAAAAAAAAAAAACATGGTGGTACATGTCTGTGGTTCCAGCTACTTGGAAGGCTGAGGCAGAAGGATCGCCTGAGCCCAGCAGATTGAGGCCGCGGTGGCCATGAATATGTCACTGCATTCCAGTCTGGACTGGCCATGAATATGTCACTATATTCCAGACTAAAAAAAAAAAGTTCTGCTATGAACACACAGATACATGTTTTTTGCGTGAACATGTTTTCATTTCCATTGGGCATATACCTAGAAGTAGAATTGCTGGTACATGTAACTCCACACTTAATTTTTGGAGGAACTGTCAAACTGTTTTTCAAGTCATCTGTACCATTTTACATAGAATATAATTTTGAAAGCTTTTTACTAATGTATATATTTTCAATAGTAAAGTATTATTATAAATTTATGTATTTATCTTTATTTTTTATTAAGCCCTTCCATTCTACAGTAAATTCATTAAAATCAACTTTTTAAAAAAAGATTTAATGACCAGGCAAGGTGGCTCAAGCCTGTAATCCCAGCACTTTAGGAGGCTGAGGCGAGAAGACTACCTGAGCTCAGGGTTTTGAGACCAGCCTGGGCAACTTGGCAAGACCTCGTCTCTACAATAAATCAAAAAATTAGCCAGGTGTAGTGATGTAGCTACTTGGAAGGCTGAAGCAGAAGGATTGCCTGAGCCCAACAGGTCGAGACTGCAGTGGCCATGAGCGTGCCACTGCATTCCAGCCTGGGCAACAGTGTGAGACTCCAACTCGGAAAAAAAAAAAAGATGTACTACAACTCTATCTGGCCCTAACACAATGGATTTCATTTTTTTCTAAAAATGTCTATATCACACATATTTATAAGATTGTAATCAGAGAATATACAATTTAAATTTTTATTTTTCATTTTCATCATATATTTAGGTAGTCATTTACAGGATTTATTTATTCAGATTTATATCCTTATGATGTTATAGAAAATTATAGAGTAGACTCAATGTTATCATACACTTTTAGGAAGCCTATCATACTGAAAATGTCTCTGTCAATTTCCTCAAAATATATGCTTTCATAAGTGGTATATGCCAGCTAGAGAATCTAAACTGCTTCAACATTCAGAGTAAATAATGAAATTAATAGGGTTTCAAAAGATATCATTTTTTTAAATTAAAAAATCAGCTTATTGTTTCCAATTTTCAAAGTGAAAAGATTTTGACAACTTGGAGTTTAACATTAGTCATTCTAGTTCCTGAAGTACCAATAAAATGCAAAATTATTTTAAAAGACTAAGTGCAAATATTAGCTAAAAACATTAGTGATTCAAATTACCAACCTTAAACACATCATCAATACATCTACTAAGTTCTTCTTCTGTCACCAAAATGGTGCCTGGTACCATGTCACACTCTGGAATTTCTAGAGGGGAAAAAAAAATTACCCATATTTAGCATCCCGTCAATGATAAGACACTAAACCTAAGGAAGAAAGTTTTACTAGAAAAATGGTTTGGGGCCGGGCACAGTGACATGTGCCCGTAGTCCCAGCTACTTGTGAGGCTGAAGTAAGAGAATCATTTGAGACCAGGAGTTTGAGGCTGCAGCAAGCTATGATCATGGCATTGAACACCAGCCTGGGCAACGGAGTGACACCCTGTCTCCAAAAAGAAAAGAAAAGAAAAGAAAAATGGTTCGGTAAGTAACAGCTATAGTCAGAAAATTGACACGGTTACCATTGAACAATATACCATTCATACATAACATTTTGAAGAATCTACAATGCCACTGATTATAAAGATGCATTATCACTTTATGTATCACTAAGAAAGGAAAAAATCTATTAACCTATGTCACATCACTTAGAATTTTAATTTTAAATTTATTGAATGAAAAATTTGGGATCAGATAAAATGAAAATAGTAGAGAGTTTATAACTGCATCTAGGTGACAGGTACATAGGAGTTCATTATACTATCTCTGTAGACATGTGTTTGAATATTTCCCTTTTAAAAGGCTTTTTGGCTGGGCTCGGTGGCTCAGCCTGTAATCCCGTGCCTTTGGGACGCTGAGGTGAGTGGATTGCCTGAGCCCACGGGTTCGAGACCCGCCTGGGCAGCGAGACCTCATCTCTACAATAAATCAAAAATCAGCCAGGCATGGTAGTGCATGCCTATAATGCCGGCTACTCGGAAGGCTGAGGCAGAAGGATCACTAGAGCCCAGCAGGTCGAAGCTACGGTGGCCGGGATCGGCCACTGCACTCCAGTCTGGGTGACAGAGTGAGACTCCGACTCAAAAAAATAAATAAATAAAATTAAATAAAAATAAAAATAAATAAAAAGGCTTTTTGTTTTCTTTTTTTTTAATAGAGACAAGGTCTTGCTCTATCACCCAGGCTGGAGTACAGTGGCATAATCATAGCTTAATGTAACCTTCAACTCCTGGGTTCAAATGATTCTCCCACCTCAGCCTCCCAAGTAGCTTGAATTACAAGTATATGCCACCACACCTGGATAACATAGTCTTAATACATGAAATTAGACATATAAGAATTGCTACCCTCATACCTGCACCTGTATGTTTATTGCAGCACTATTCACAATAGCAAAGATATGCAATCAACCTATGTGTTCATCAATGAATGATTGGTTATAGAAAATGTGATCTGGCCGGGCTTGGTGGCTCAGCCTGTAATCCCGCGCCTTTGGGAGGCTGAGGTGAGTGGATTGCCTGAGCCCGCGGGTTCGAGACCCGCCTGGGCAGGCGAGACCTCATCTCTACAATAAATCAAAAAATTAGCTGGGCGTGGTAGCGCCTGTAATTCCGGCTACTCGGGAGGCTGAGGCGGAAGGATCGCCGGAGCCTAGCAGGTCGAGGCTGAGGTGGCCGGGAGCGGCCACTGCACTCCAGTCTGGGCGACAGAGTGAGACTCCAACTCAAAAAAAAAAAAAAAGAAAGAAAATGTGATCTGTATATATCACAGAGTATAATGGAATACTATTCAGCCATAAAAAAGAATACATTGTGTGTTTGCAGCAGCATGGAAGGAACTGGAGGCCACTGTCTTAAGTGAAACGAGTCAGACACAGAAAGACAAATACTGCGTGTTTTTACTTATAAGTGGGAACTAAATAATGTATACACATGGTCATAGAATGTGGAATGATAGACAATGGATTCCTGAAGGAGTGAAGGAGTGAAAGGGGGTGGATAAGGAGAAACTACCTAATGGGTACAAATGTACATTATTTGGGTGACGGATATCCTAAAAGGTCTGACTTCACCATTATGTAATCTATTCAAATAATAAAATTACATTTGTACCCCGTGAATTTACAGGGAAAGACAAAGAATTGCTAGACTCTAACACTGAGGGCCAACAGAAATAAACTTCTTGTTTTGAAAAATATGCTGATTTTAAACTAGATTTCCATCGAGTGTATAAGAAATTTTATTTAAGCCGGGCTCCATGGCTCAGCCTGTAATCCTGTGCTTTGGGAGGCTGAGGTGAGTGGATTGCCTGAGCCCGCAGGTTCGAGACACCCCTTGGGCAGCTTGGTGAGACCTCATCTCTACACTAAATAAAAAAAAAAAATTAGCCGGGTGTGGTAGCACGCGCCTGTGGTTCCAGCTACTTGGAAAGCTGAGGCGGAAGGATTGCCAGAGCTCAGCAGGTCGAGGCTGCGGTGGCCAGGAGTGGCCACTGCACTCCAGTCTGAGCATCAGAGTGAGACTCCAACCCCAAAAAAAAAAGAAAGAAATTTTTTAAAATTTATTTATTTATTTATTTTTGTTTTGTTTTGTTTTTGGTTTTTTGTTTTTTGAGTTGGAGTCTCACTCTGTCGCCCAGACTGGAGTGCAGTGGCCGCTCCCGGCCACCGCAGTCTCAACCTGCTGGGCTCCGGCAATCCTTCCGCCTCAGCCTTCCAAGTAGCTGGAACTACAGGCGCACGCTATCATGCCCGGCTAATTTTTTTGATTTATTGTAGAGATGAGGTCTCACGAAGTTGCCCATGCGAGTCTCGAACCCGCGGGCTCAGGCAATCCACTCAGCTCAGCCTCCCAAAGCGCAGGATTACAGGCTGAGCCACAGAGCCCAGTTAAGAAATTTTATTTACTCAAATATCACGCTTATCATATCTGAATAATCACAAATTTCACTTACCAAGATTCAAGCTCAACTTTTACTCTACGCAGGAATTAGACTTTTTCCCTCCCCAGACACCTTACCCATCTCATCCTATACACACCCCAGAAACATTTAGACTACAAATGACTTCTATATAAAGTGTACACAGAACTACACTTGGTTTAACCATAATATAAATTTCATTTCAACCTTTTAACCTTATAAACTACTATCTACAAAGGATTTTTTTTACTCACTAATAATGCTGAAATAACAGTCTATATCCCAGCATTAAACTGAATGAAGCATGAAAACACACTGATGGAAGCGATATAAATGTCAATCTTTTAAGACATTAAGACAACTAAACCCACTGGTCAAATCTGGGGACATTTGAGCATCAAAATGAATGACAGAAATGTTTGTTAACATACTGAATAAAAAAGGAATCTATACTGATACTTAAATAGTTTTTTTAAGGATGAGGCAGAGAGAAAGGAAAGCTTTTCTATTACAGAAAAATACCAACTCACAAAGAAGAAAGAATAAAAGAAATATAAAACCATTTTTAAGCAAGAAACATCAATGGATACTAAACTACAGTATGAAAGATCATTGAAAAACAAGATAGTCACATAGTCTCAGATTATCACCCCATAGTATACTTTTTAATTAATTAATTTCATTTAATTAATCAAGGAGGAAAGGTATTGTTTATTTATTTATTTCTTGAGTCTGCTGCCCAGGCTGGAGTGCAGTGGCACATTCATGGCCACCACCGCCTAGATCTGTTGGGCTGAGGTGATCCTTCGACCTCAGCCTTTCAAGTAGCTGGAACTACAGGTATGCGCCATCATACACAGCTAATTTTTTGATTTATCATAGAAACAAGATTTCACCAATTTGCCCTGGATGGTCTCAAACCCCTGGGCTCAAGCAACCCTCTTACCTCAGCCTTCCAAAGTGCTGGGATTACAGGTGTGAGCCACCGCGCCCAGGTGGTATTTTTATGGTGAATTTTTTTATTTTTTATTTTTTTTTGAGTTGGAGTCTCACTCTGTCGCCCAGACTGGAGTGCAGTAGCCACTCCCAGCCACCACAGCCTTGACCTGCTGGGCTCCGGCAATCCTTCTGCCTCAGCTTTCCAAGTAGCTGGAACTACAGGTGCGCACTACCACGCCCGGCTAATTTTGGATTTATTGTAGAGATGAGGTCTCACCAAGTTGCCCAGGCGGGTCTGGAGCCTGCGGGCTCAGGCAATCCACTCACCTCAGCCTCCCAAAGGCATGGGATTACAGGCTGAGCCACCGAGCCTGGCTATGGTGAATATTTTTAATGAATCTGGCTGCTACTACCATAATCAAATGATCAAATTTAACATTACTAGTAACTGGATTAATTGATAACATGTGCTCCTTGATGTGATATACTGAGAGAAAAAAAACACCTATGTAGTATTCCTGCCAAATTGTTTAACCTGGATCTAACAATGAGAAAACAATTAAACAAATACATTGAGGAACATTTTATAACCTGGGCTTTTCAAAACTGTCTTCAAGCAAAACAAACAAAAGACTAGGGAACTAATCTACATTAAAAGAGACTAAAAAGACATAAGTAATTGTAATGCATGATTCTTGACTGGATTCTAGATTTTTTTTTTAAAAACAGCTATAAAAGAAATTATTGGGATAATTAGAGAAATTTGAATACTATTTGTATATTAGATGACAGTATATTATGTCAATGGTAAATTTCCCGAGTGTGATCATTGCATCATGTTTATGTAGGAGATTAACATCTTTCTTTAGAGACACATGCTGAAGTATTTAGGGGTAAAGTGTCATGATGTCTGTACTTTCTTTTTTTTTTGAGTTAGAGTCTCACTCTTGTCACCCAGGCTGGAGTGCAGTGGCACGCTCACACCACCGCAGCCTTGACCTGCTGGGCTCAGGCGATTCTTCTGACTCAGCCATCCAAATAGCTGGAACTACAGACATGTGTCACCATGGCAGGCTAAGTTTTTTTTTTAATTTATTGTAAAATGAGGTCTCACCAAGTTGCCCAGGCTAGTCTTGAACCTGTGGGCTCAAGCAATCCTCTCACCTCAGCCTCCCAAAGTGCTGGGATTATAGGCGTGAGCCACAGTGTCCGGACTGTACTTACTTTCAAAAGCTTCAAAAAGAATATGTTTATGTGTATAGAAATATAAAATGAATGTGACCAACATGTAAAGAATTGGTCAATCTAGGTAAAGTATAGATGTTGCACTCTTCTTGGGACTCTTGTGAAATAAATGTTCCAAAATAAAAAGTTGGGGAGAAAAAGGGAAAACTAGACAAACTGAAATACCACAAATAATAGCTGAACATGTGGAGGTTTAAATTTTAATAATAACACCACAGACTTAAGTCACTTAAATCTGAAATACTGAGGAAGGTCCTTGAGCGGCGTACCCAACCACCAGATTTAATCCTTTACCTGCTGTATTCAAACACCGATGCAAAGGCGCTAACATTGGCTGCAGCAAATACTTTGCTGCCAATTGTGGGTGTTCTCTTGACATAGTTATAAAGGTAGTAGTGGCAACTCTCTGAAACTGTCGTGCTGTCAATTTATCTTGAAAGTGAAATAAATCCAGGATCTAAAAAGAAAAATTACATGACGTAAATACCATGCTTTTTGCAAGGAACATGACATTAACTAAAAAGAAAAAGCATTAATTTATTTAAGCCAAGAAATAAACTCACTGAAATAACACAAATTCAATAGAACTGTTTTTTTCTTCTTTTCTTTCTTTCTTTTTTTTTTTTTTGAGTAAAGGTCTCACTCTGTCTCCCAGGCCACAGTATAGTGGCATAATTACAGCTCACCACAGCCCCAATCTCCTGGGCTCAAGCGATACTCCCTTCTCAGTCTTCCAAACTGTTGGGACACCAAGCACGTACCCACATGCCCACCTACTTTTTAAATTTTTTGTAGAGACAAGGTCTTACTAGGTTGTCCAGATTGATCTCAAACTTCTGGGCTCAAGCAATCCTCCCACCTCGGCCTCCCAAGGTGCTGAGATTATAGGCATGAGTCACCACACCTAATCAGAATTGCTTTTTAAATGTAACAATTCAGTATCAAATGGTAGGACAGTTGAAGAGGGAGTGTTTTATTAAGTAATTTTATCAAATTTGTAAAATACATAAATACTCATTATAGACAACTGGAAAGCAAAGTTTTAAGAAGAAAACTAAAATCTAGCCAGGTATGGTGACTCATGCCTATAATCCCAGCACTTTGGGAGGCAGAGGCGAGAGGACTGTCTGAGCTCACAGGTTTGAGACCAGCCTGGGCAACTTGGCGAGTCCTCGTCTCTACAATACATCAAAAAATTAGCTGAAGGGGCAGGACTGGGAGTAGTGGTAAACTGCAAGGGGAAGAGGGAGCATACCTCATCAACAAGGGTACCTGCATAATGAACATTTGTATAACTAACTTTGAATTGTACCCTACGTAATTAAAATAAAAAACAAATTTAAAAAAAATTTTTAAGATTTTTTAAATTAGCTGAATGTGGTGGTGCACACCTGTAGTTTCAGCAGCTTAGAAGGCTGAGGCAGAAGGATCACCTGAGCCCAGCAGGCAGAGGCTGCTGTGGCCATGAGTATGTCACTGTACTCCAGCATGGGTGACAGTGTGAGACTCCAACTCAAAAAAAAAAAAGGCTGGGCACTGTGGCTCACGCCTGTAATCCCAGCACTTCGGGAGGCAGAGGTGAGAGGATTGCCTGATCCCACAGGTTTGAGAACAACCTGGGCAACTTGGAGAAACCTCATCTCTACAATAAAAATCAAAAAATTAGCCAGACATGGTGGTGAGTGTCTATAGTTCCAGCTATTTAGAAGCCTGAGACAGAAGGATCACCTGAGTCTGTAGGTCAAGTCCACAGACCTGTAGTTTCAGCAGCTTAGAAGGCTGAGGCAGAAGGATCACCTGAGCCCAGCAGGCAGAGGCTGCTGTGGCCATGAGTATGTCACTGCACTCCAGCTTGGGAGACAGAGTGAGACTCCAACACAAACACACACAAAAAGAAAATCTTCCAAAATCAATAAAACATTTTTGGTGTATTTTTTCCAATATATTTTCTATATAATTATCTTTTCTTTTTAAATTCAGACCACACTTAGTACTCAATGTTGTATACTGCTGAAACTTTCTCATACAGTCATACTGTCACACATTTCTAAAGAAGTATTATATTGGGCCGGGCTCGGTGGCTCAGCCTGTAATCCCAGCACTTTGGGAGGCCGAGGTAAGTGGACTGCCTGAGCCCGTGGGATCGAGACCCGCATGGGCAACTTGACAAGACCTCATGACCACAATAAATCAAAAAATTAGCCGGGCGTGGTAGCGTGCACCTGTAGTTCCAGCTACTTGGAAGGCTGAGACAGAAGTATCGCCGGAGCCCAGCAGGTCAAGGCTGCGGTGGCCAGGAGCGGTCTGTGCACTCCATTCTGGGTGACAGAGTGAGACTCCAACTCA
>NW_007256835.1:1310765-1323101 GCF_000164805.1 Carlito syrichta
TCTCGCCAAGTTGCCCAGGCGGGTCTCGAACCCACGGGCTCAGGCAATCCACTCATCTCGCCTCCCAAAGCCGGTATTACAGGTTGATCCACCGAGCTCGGCTCAGAAATTTGTTAAATTACTCCCTAGTTTCCAGGTGTTCTATTTTTTTCCAAAATTTTGCTATTATAAATAGCACTGCCAAATGAAATTACTGGCTAAAGGCATATAAATATATTAAGGATCTGAGGAGTCTGCTGTGTCTGAAATATCCCGAACAAAAGTCTATTTTATTTCCAGAAAGAAACATTCACCTCAGTGTGTGTGAGTGGATTACCCTAGTATTAGAAACCAATGAATGGCCAGGTGCAATGGCTCAAGCCTGTAATCCTGGGAGGTCAAGGCAAGAGGATAGCCTGAGCCCACAGGTTTGAGATCAGCCTGGACAACATAGTGAGACCTCCTCGCTACAATAAAGCAAAGAGTAGCCCAGTGTAGTGGTGCATGCCTGTGGTTCCAGCTACTTGGTAGGCTGAGGTGGAAGGATTGCCTGAGCCCAGCAGGTCAAGGCTGCAATGACTGTGAGTATGCCACTGCACTCCAGCCTGGGCAACAGAATGAGACTACAACTCAAAAAGAAAAAAAAAAAAAAGAAAAAAAAGAAAGAAACCAATGGAGGCTGGGCGTGGTGGTTCAAGCCTGTAATCCTAGCACTTTGGGAGGCCAAGTCAAGAGGGTTACCTGAGCCCAGGGGTTCGAGACCAACCTGAGCAACTTGGCAAGACCTCGTCTCTACAATTAAAAAAAAAAACTAGCTGGGTGTGGTAGCACACACCTATAGTTCCAGCTATTTGGAAGGCTGAGGCAGAAGGATCACCTGAGCCCAGCAGGTCAAGGCTGCAGTGGCCATAAATGTGACACTGCACTACAGTCTAGGCGACAGAGTGGTACTCCAACTCAAAAAAAAAGAAAGAAAGAAAAAAGAAACTAATGGAAAAGTTCATTTCTGATTGCTAATTTAAAAGTGACCCGGGCCTGATACAGAGGCTCACGCCTGTAATCCCAACATTTTGAGAAGCCAAAGAGGGAAGATTGCTTGAGGTCATGAGTTCGAGACCAGCCCGGGCTACATAGCGAGACCTTGTCTCTATACAAATCAAAAAAATAAGCTGGGCAGGTGGCCAGCTACTCAGGAGCCTGAAGCAAAAGGACCTTGAGCACAGAAGGTCAAGGCTGCAGTGAGCCGTGATCATGTCACTGTACTCCAGCAACATGGGAAACAGACTGAGACCCTGTCTCTACAAAGCAAAACAAAGTAAAATAAAGCAATGTATCATTCACACTTATGAGTAAATATTATCTAAAACTAGTAGCTATAATTTCTGTACTTAAAATGATAAAATCAAGTCACAGATTTCAGGCTTGCTGAGTCTCTGGCAATGTCTATTTTATTCCTATAGCTTACTGCAGCCTCAATCTCCTGGGCTCAAGCAATCCTCCAGCCTTAGCCTCCCAAGTAGTTGGGGCTTCAGGTGTGAGCTACCACATCTGACTAATTTTTTTTTTTATTTTTTGTAGAGATGGGGTCTTGCTGTGTTGCCAAAGCTAGCATTTTTAATACAAGATCTCTGATGTGACACTTTGTTCCCAATACATGCCTTTCTCTGAGAACCCTAAAGGTCAGTATAACAACTGAATAATGTTCTTTGGACCACACTCCAAAAGATACGTCCTACATTTAAATTCACAGGGAGTATTGATTAAGAAAACACTTTCCACATTTTTCATCTATCAGATTAGAAAAATCAAACAATTTTGTAACATACTATACAGACAAAGGTGTGAGAAAACAGGTACATAAACCATATCGATCAAAAACTTAAACGCACATAACTTTTGAACCAGTAATTTCAATTCTAGGAATTTTTCATTGAAAAAGATTTATGGATATTAACTCTAGCTGTAGTGTGATTTGTAATAACTAAAGAATGGAAACAACTCAAATGTTCATCAATAGCAGGCTAGTTAAACAAATTATGGTATAGTTAATATGACGAAACATTATGTACCCATGAAAATGAATGAGGTAACTCTATATGAAATGACTCCATATGCAATGATCTCCAAGGTACATTATAAAGTGAAAAAACAAAATGATGTGCATGCAGGATTTTATCATTTCGATGAAAGTTAGCATTTGCACACACATACATACGTTCACATATATACATATAATGGCATATGCACAATACATAGAATACCTCTGGAAAATAAACAAGAAATTGGAAACAGCACCTATCTCTAAAGGACTAGAGAACAGAATTGGAAGGGAGGCTTACTTTTCAGTTTACACTTTTGTGGTTTTTAATTGTGTACCATGTTAATTTATCTAGTTTATTTAATACGTACTTTTAAAAATTAATGTAAAACACATAAAAAAGATAATAAACAAGATGGAATTTCAGTTTCATGTTCTAGCTCTGAGAGGGAGCTGGGCTAGTCATTTGAGGCATTCCTAAACAGAATGATTAGGTCAGTTTCGTCCTCAAGTTTTTATTCACTTATTAAGAAGGCTCCTCAACCACTTTTATTTAGCATAGTATTGGAAGTCCTAGCCAGAACAATTAAGCAAGAGAAAGAAATAAAATGTATCCAAATTGGAAAAAGGAAATTAAAGTATTTCTCTTCACAGATGATATAATTCTGTATCTAAAAAATCCTAAAGATGCCACCAAAAGAATCCTAGCACTGATAAACGACTTCAAATAAAGTCTCAGCATACAAAAATCAATGCTCAAAATTCAGTAGTATTTCTATACATCAACAACATTCAAGCTGAGAATCAAATCAAGAACACAATCCCATTTACAATGACCACAAAAATAAAATAAAATAAAATACCTCGGAATACATCTAACCAAAGAGGTAAATGATCTCTACAATAAGAGCTACAAAATACTGCTGAAAGAAATCAAAGATGATACAAATGGAAAAACATTCCATGCTCATGGATTGGAAGAGTCAATATCATTGAAATGTCTATAATACCCAAAGCAATTTACAGATTCAACACAATCTCTATCAAACTACCAGCATCATTTTTCACAGATTTAGAAAAAATAAAATTAAAATTCATGTGGAAGCAAAAGAAAGCCTGAATAGCCAGCCAAAGCAATCCTAAGCAAAGAGAAGAAAGCTGGAGGTATCACATTGCCACACTTCAAGCTTTACTACAAGGCTACGGTAACTAAAACAGGATGATACTGGTACAAAAATACATACATAGACCAATGGCATAGAATAGAAAACCTAGAAATAAAACCGCTGACCTACAACCAACTGATCTTTGACAAAGTCAACAAAAATAAACACTAGGGAAAGGACACCCTATTCAATAAATGGTACTGGGGAAAATGGCTAACCATTATGCAGAAGAATGAAGCTGGACCTCTTCTTCTCACCATATACAAAAATTAGCTCAAGATGAGTTAATTACTTTAATGTCAGACCTCAAACTATAAAAATCCTAGAAAAATGCCTAGGAAATACTCTTCTAGCATCAGCCTAGCAATGAATTCATGAACAACTCCTCAAAAGCAAATGCAGCAAAAACCAAAATTGATGTGAGGCTTAATTAAACTAAAGAGCTCCTACACAGCAAAAGAAGCTATCAACAGATTAAACAGATAATCTACAGAATAGGAGAAAATATTTGCAAACTATGCATCTGACGAAGGCCTAATAGCTAGAATCTACAAGGAACTTACATGAATTGACAGGGAAAAAAAAATAAATAACCCCATTAAAAAGTGAACAAAAGACCTAAACAGGTACTTCGCAAAAGATGACATACAAGTGACCAACAAATGTATAAGAAAATGCTCAACTTCAGTATGCATCAGAGAAATGCAAATCAAAACCACAGTGAGATACTATCTCACACTAGTCAGAAAAGCTATTATTCAACCACCATTGGTAGGCCACTGCCACCACCATTGCCTTACTAAACTATGGTGTGACCATGTGCTCTTTGAGCTATGGCCAGGCCATGTTTCCTGGCACCCTCCTCTACCGTGGAGAGGTGAATCTCCTCTTTCTCTCTCTCTAATTTACTTTCTAAATAAACTATATTTTCTAATTTTAAAAAAATAGCTATTTTTTTTTTTGAGTCAGAGTTTCACTCTGTTGCCTGGGCTGGAGTACAGTGCCATGCTCATGGCCACCGCATCCTTGACCTGCTAGACTCAGGTGATCCTTCTGCCTCAGCCTTCCAAGTAGCTGGAACTACAGGCATGAATCACCATGCCCAGCTAATTTTTTGATTTAATAGAGACAAGGTCTCGCCAAGTTGTCTGGGCTGGTCTCAAACCCCTGGGCTCAGGCAATCCTCTCTCCTCCACCTCCCAAAGTGTTGGGATTACAGGCGTGAGCCACTGCACCCAGCTAGGAATAGCTATTATTATTATTAACAATTGACAATATTATTATTAATATTGAATTATTAACAATTCAAAAAAACCAACAAACGTTGGTGAGGTTGTGGAGAAAAGGGAACACTCATACACTATTAGTGAAATGTGAGCTAGTTCAGCTGCTGTAGAAAGCAGATTGGAGATTTCTCAAAGAACTAAAAACAGATTTACCATTCTACACAGCAATACCACTGCTGGGTTATATACCCAAAGGAGCATAAATTGTCTCCAAAAAGACACCTGCACTCACATGTTTACACATCACTACTCACAATAGCAAAAACATAGAACCAACCTAGATGTCCATCAATAGTAGATTGGATAAAGAAAATGTGATACATATACACCAGGGAATATATGCAGCCATAAAAAAGAAGGAAATCATGTCCTTTGCAGCCACATGGATGCAGCTAGAGGCCATCATTCTAACTTAATTTACACAGGAACAGAAAACTGAATACCACAATGTTCTCATTTTTAAGTGGGAGCTAAACACTGGGTACACACAGGCATAAGGATAGGAACAACAGACACCGAGAACTCCTAAAGGAGTAGAGAGGAAGAGGAGATAAGGGCAAAAAAACAAACCTCCTATTAGGTACCATGCTCACCATCTGGGTGACGGGCTCAGCAGAAGCCCAAACTTCTCCATCACGCAATATGCCCATGCAACACACCTGCACATGTACCCCTTGAATCTAAAATTTAAAAAAGAAAAAAAAAGGCCGGGAACGGTGGCTCAGCCTGTAATCCTAGCACTTTGGGAGGCCAAGGTAAGAAGACTGCCTAAGCCCGGGGATGTGAGACCAGACTGGGCAACCTGGTGAGATATCGTCTCTACAATAAATCACAAAAACTAACTGGACATGGTGGCGTGCATCTGCAGTTCCAGCTACTCAGAAGACTGAGGTGGAAGGATCACCTAGGTCCAGCAGGTTGAGGTTGGGTGTGCCACTGCACTCCAGCCTGGGTGACAAGAGTAAGACTCCAACTCAAAAGAAATCATAATAAAAAAAGAAAAAGAAAAAAAGGAGATTCCTCATTAAACAATACATTTTTAATGTTATACTGCTTTTGTCTCAATATTTGAGGTACATTAAGAGTCCTCTTTCTGTAAATAAGCAGATAATTCTTTTTTTTTCCATTTTTTTTTTTTTTTTTGAGTTGGAGTCTCACTCTGTCGTCCAGACTGGAGCGCAGTGGCCGCTCCCGGCCACCGCAGCCTTGACATGCTGGGCTCCGATGATCCTTCCACCTCAGCCTTCCAAGTAGCTGGAACTACAGGCGCGCGCTACCATGCCCGGCTATTTTTTTTTTTATTATTTATTGTAGAGATGAGGTCTCCCCAAGTTGCCCAGGCGGGTCTCGAACCCGCGGGCTCAGGCAATCCACTCACCTCAGCCTCCCAAAGGCGCGGGATTACAGGCTGAGCCACCGAGCCCAGCTTTTTTTTTTCTTTTTTTGAATTGGAGTCTCACTCTGTCTGTCACCCACGCTGGAGTGCAGTGGCACGCTCATGGCCACCACAGCCTTAACCTGCTGGGCTCAGGCGATCCTCCAGCCTCAGCCTTCAGCCTTCCAAGTAGCTGGAACTATAGGCACACCCCACTATGCCCAGCTAATTTTTGATTTATTGTAGCGACGAGGTCTCACCAAGTTTCCCAGGCCAGTCTCGAACCCCTGGGTTCAATCCTTTCACCTCTGCCTCCCAAAGTGCTGGGATACTAGGAGTGAACCATCATGCCCAGCTAGATCATTCTTCATTTTTTTGATCAAGTTTCACTATGTCACTCAGACTGGAGTGCGTAGCATGCTCACAACCAACACAGCCTCGACTTGCTGGGCTCAGGCAATCCTCCTGCCTCAGCCTTCCAAGTAGCTGGGAACTACAGGCGCACACCCCCACACTAATTTTTTTATTTATTGTAGAGATGAGTCTCACCAAGTTGCCCAGGCTGGGTCTCAAACCCCTGGGATCAGGAAATCATCTCTCCTCAGTCTCCCAAAGTGCTGGGATTACAGGCCTTAGATAATTCTTTTTTTTTTTTAGTTGGAGTCTCACTCTGTCGCCCAGACTGGAGTGCAGTAGCCACTCCCAGTCACCGCAGCCTCAATCTGCTGGGGCTCCGGGGATCCTTCCACCTCAGCCTTCCAAGTAGCTGGAACTACAGGTGAGTGCTACCACACCTGGCTAATTTTTTGATTTATTGTAGAGATGAGGTCTCACCAAGTTGCCCAGGCAGGTCTCGAACCCGCGGGCTCAGGCATTCCACTCACCTCAGCCTCCCAAGGCACGGGATTACAGGCTGAGCCACCAAGACCTGCTGATAATTCTTAAATCATCAAAAAAAACAAAATGATTTACCTGTGGGCAGATGTCCCTGTAGTAACTCTCTGGTGAAAGAGACTGCTGGGGACAAGAGGCCAAAATCTTTGCAATCAGGTCACACTTCTTCCAGTCAGCAGCCATCACCTCAGCGTTACTCCCACCAGCTGCCCCTGCTGATACAACGGAGAAAGATGTCAGAAACTTATAGCAATTTCCCATAAAAGGTCTTATGTACAAATTTCCTTAAAATTTAGGGTAAAAAGTGTTTCTCCTCTCTACTGGAAATAGTTTATTTTTACTATCTATCCCTCTATACTTTCCTTTGGATGCTGGTTTCTAGAAAGTTCAGAGAACAATTGCCTTGCTAAGCTATGGTGTGGCCATGTGCTCTTTGAGTTATTGCCAGGTCATGTTTCCTGGCTTTGGCTTCCTCCTCTACCTTGGGGAGGTGAAGCTCCTCTTTATCTCTCAGATGCACTTTCTAAATAAACTATATTTTCTCATCTAAAAAAGAAAAAAAAAAGTTCAGAGCAAAACTAACACTTAATCACTGCAATGACGTTATGCACAGGACTTGAATACTAACTTTTCAGTGTTTATTACTATTATTATTCTGTCTTCTTATATGCATCATTTCACTTAAAATGCCTTAAATCGTCTAGGCATGGTGCTCACACCTATAATCCCAGCATTTTGGAAGGCCGAGATGAGAGGATTGCCTGAGCCCACAGGTTTGAGACCAGCCTGGGCAACTCGGTGAAACCTCATCTCTACAATAAATCAAAAACTTAGTCGGGCATGTTGACGTGTGCCTGTAGTTCCAGCTACTTGGAAAGCTGAGGCAGAAGGATCACCTGAGCCCAGTTGGTTGAGGCTATGGTGGCTGTAAGCGTGCCACTGCATTCCAGCCTGCGTAACACAGTAAGACTGCAACTCAAAAAAAAATAATAATAATAATTAATAAAATGTCTTAAATCACAGCTATGAAGTGACAGGAATCAGATTTACCTCACCATCTTAAACAATTATAGGCCAGGCATGATGGCTCATACCTATAATCCCAGCACCTTGAAAGGCCAAAGGAGAAGGACTGCTTGAGCCCAGGAGTTTGAGACCAGTCTGGCAACATTGTGAAAGCTCATCTCTACAAAAAAATTTAAGCCGAGCTCGGTAGCTCAGCCTATAATCCCAGGGCTTTGGAAGGCTGAGGTGAGTGGATTGCCTAAGCCCGCTGGTTCGAGACCCGCCTGGGCAACTTGGTGAGACCTCATCTCTACAATAAATCAAAAATTAGCCGGGCATGGTAGCGCGCACCTGTAGTTCCAGCTACTTGGAAGGCTGAGGCAGAAGGATCACTGGAGCCCAGCAGGTAGAGGCTGCAATGGCCATGAGTGTGCCACTGCACTCCAACCTGTACAACAGAGTGAAACGCTAACTAAAAAAAAAAAAATTTTTTTTTAATTTAAAAAGTAGCTAGACAAGGTAGAATATGCCTGTAGCCCAAACTACTTGGGAGGATGAGGTAGAAACATCTGAGCCCAGAAGGCTGAGGCTGCAGTGAGTCATGATTGTGCCTCTGCACTCTAACCTAGGTGAGAGTAAGACCCAGACTCAATCAAGTAATAATAAAACTGGGCAAAATATATAAACAATGGTTTTCAGACATTGGACAAGAGGTAGCCCAAAACACTGATCCCTGAGAGAAGAGACGCAAACAAGCTGAGCCCAATAATTTCTTTCTGGAGAGAGTTTTCAGGCCACAGAACAGCAAGAATAGCCCAAATGAAGTTTGGCATCTTGTTGAGTTGAAGAAACATAGTTCAGAATTCAGGAGGGTCAAGGCAGCTAGAATTTTCAGAGCAAAACATCAGAGAGGAGGAAGTTACTTAGAAAGAGAGTGCCAGGCCAGGTGCAGTGGCTCACGCCTATAATTCCAGTTCTTTGGGAGGCTGAGGTGAGAGGACTGCCTGAGCCCACAGATTTAAGACCAGCCTGGGCAACTTGACGAGACCTCATCTCTACAATAAATCAAAAAATCAGTCAGGCATGCTGCATGTGCCTGTAGTTCCAGCTACTTGGAAGGCTGAAGTGGAAAGATTGCCTGAATCCGGCAGGTTGAGGCTGAGGTGGCTGTAAGCATGCCACTGCACTCCAGCCTTGGCAACAGAGCAAGACTCCAACTTAAAAAAAAAAAGAGAGAGTGTCAAAGATCTTCCAAGTCTTTGTTAGAATATAAACTGTATATGAAAAATACCAAAGTCTAGGGCATGAACCACTAGAAAGGAGCAAGTGAAACAATTCCCATAGTTGAAAAGGGCTAGGAATAGTTGTGCTCCTACTGGCTAGCAGGGTAAGAACCTCTAACATACACAAGGTATCAAGTGGAATCCTCTAAAGTGTACATTGCCTTAGTAGTTGTTCTAGAACCACACTAACAAAACTGAAAAGCTGATTCAAAAGAATCAAAGTGATTCCAAGTAACTTAACTGTATTCCAGGACAAAGCCCAACTAAGGAGTACAACAAAATCTAGCACCCAACAATGTAAAATAAAAATGTCTAGCATCCAGTAAAAAATTACTAGGCATATCCATACAAAGTAATATTGTTCAGTCATAAAAAGGAAAAAAGGACTAATTTGTGGTACAATATGAATAAACTCCAAAAATATGCTAAGTAAAAGAAGTCAGACACAAAAGACCATATATTGTATGAAATGTCAATACAGAGACAGGGAATAGAGTAGTACTTACCAGAGACTTAGAGAAGGGAAGAATGTGAAGTGATGATTACTAATGGTTATGAGAGTTTTTTGGGGGGGAGCAGGTGATACAAATGTTCTAGAATTAGATATTGGTGATGACTATAAAACTTGCAAATGTGCTAAACACCACTGACCTGTACTCTTTAAAAGAGTAAATTTTATGGTATGTGAATAATATATAAAAATAAAATTGCCAGGCATGCAAAGAAGCAAGAAAAACTTATAATCAGGAGAAAGAATCAATAGAACAGACCCAAAATAACAGAGATGACAGAATTAGGAGACAAGGAGGTTCAATGACTATTAAAATTTATTATGTATTTTCTTGTTTTTGTTTGTGTGTGTGTGTGTGTGTGTTTGAGTTGGAGTCTCTCACTCTGTCGCCCAGGCTGGAGTGTAGTGACACAGTCACAGTCACCGCAGCCTCGACTTGCTGGGCTCAAGCAATCCTTCTGCCTCAGCCTTCCAAGTAGCTGGAACTACAGGCATGTGCCATCATGCCCAGCTAATTTTTTGATTTATTGTAGAGATGAGGTCTCACCAAGTTTCCCAGGTTGGTCTTGAACCCCCAGGTTCAGGTAATCCTCTCACTTCAGCCTCCCAAAGTACTGGGATTATAGACATGAGTCACAGTGCCGACCATGTATTTTCAAAAAGGTAAAGAAAAGAAGGCTCATAATAAGGAGAAGAATGAAAGAGAAAAGAAAGACCCAAATTAAACCTCTAGTAATGAAAAATAAAATGTCTGAAATGAAAAATTTTCTAGATGGGATTAACAGCAGACTAGACATAGCAGGAAAAAAAGATCAGTAAACATATGCTTGTAGCAAAAAAAATTATCTAAAATGAAAAAGACTGAAAAACACATAGTTCAAGACCAGCCTGGGAACATAGTGAAATGCTATCTCTACAAAAAAAATTAAAAATTAGCCAATTGTGGTGGTGCACACTTGTAGTCCCAGATATTCAGAAGGCTGAGGTAGGAGGATCTCTTAAGGTTTGAAGTTGCAGTGAGCTATGATCATGCCACTGCACTTTAGCCTGAGTGACCAAGTGAGACCCTATCTGAAAGAAAAATTGAAGATAATGTCTGAGAAATTCCCAAATATGATTAACACTATAAACCCACAGTCCAAGAAGCTCAAAAAATCTTAAGCAGAAGAAACATGAAGAATATCACACCAAGTTATTTTATAATTAAATTTCTAAAAAACCAGAAATAAGAGAAAAATCTTCAAAGCAATCAGAAAAAAAAGGAATATCATTTACAGAGCAAAAAAAATGAGAATGACAGCAGACTTCCCATTGGAAATCATGTCAACCAGAAGAAAATGGAATGACATTTTTAAAACACTGGGGAAAAAAACTGGTCAACATATAATTCTATATCCATCACAAGTATCTTTTTATTTTTATTTTTTGAGTTGGAGTCTCACTCTGTCATCCAGGCTGGAGAGCAGTGGCACACTCCCGGTCACTGCAGGCTTGACCTGCTGGGTTCAGGCAGTCTTTCCCCCTCAGCCTTCCAAGTAGGAACTACAGGCATGTGCCACCATGCCCGGCTAATTTTTTGATTTATTGTAGAGATGAGGTCTTGACAAGTTGCCCAGGCTAGTCTTGCATCCACGGGTTCAGGCAATCCTCTCACCTCGGCCACTCAAAGTGCTGAGATTATAGGCATGAGCCAGCGTGTCCAGCCTACAGGTATCTTTCAAAAAGGAAGATGAGTGCTGTGCATGGTGACTGATGCTTGTAATCCTAACTACTCGGGAGGCTGAAGCAGGAGAATCACTTGAGGCCAGGAGTTAGAAACCAGCCTGGGAAAAATAGCGAGACCTCATCTCTTAAAAAAAAACAAAAAACAAAACTTAAAAATTAGCCAGTGTGGTGATGTACACCTGTAGTCCAAGCTATTCAGGAGACTGAAGTGGAAGGATCACCTTGAGGCCAGGTATTCAAGGTTGTAGTGAGCTCTGACCACACCACTACACGCCAGCCTGGCAAACACAGTGAGACTCTAAAAAATAAATTTTTAAAAGGAAGGCGAAGTAAAGACTTTTTCTTCAGACAAACAAAAGCTAAAAGAATTAGCTGCCGATAGACCTCACTATAAAACATGTTAAGGAATATTCAGGCAGAAGGAAATTTGATTTGAAATTTATTCAGATCTACACGAAGAAAAGAAGAGCACCAGCCATGATAAACAAGTGGGTAAATACAAATTGCCTCAAACCATTTTGAAGAAGAAACAAGATATGAATAGATAACAACAAATGTATGCATGCCCAAGTAGGAGGAAAAAACCCATAGGAAAAATAAGCTTTCAATTTTTTTACAACACTTTTTCAGTCTGCATGCCCTTAGGTGATGTCTGACCCTTCTTTGGAAAAGGAAGATACAAACACCTATTTGTAAATGACAACTTCTCATAGGTAACTAATCATTTCTCATTTCACTGGGCCTAGAAACCACTGCAAACAGAACTTAGCTCTGAACAGCAGAACAGTCACTCTAGACCAAATCTGCCAAAGTCAGCCAACCACACTGACCTTGCTTTTATCTGATAAGACCATGGTATAATTACCATACCAGAAATGCAAAGTCAAGATTGTTTCTTCTCTCTCTCTTCTTCCTTTCTCACATATCCAGTCCTTCATTAAGTTCTGGCAGCTCTCCCCACATAGATACCCCTCAAGTCCATTCATTCCTCTCTATTTTGATGGGTACCTCACTGATCCAAGCCACTATGATCTCTCAGATGACGGCTTCTTAACTGATCTTCCTGCTTCTGCT
>NW_007256835.1:1323202-1334589 GCF_000164805.1 Carlito syrichta
ATGCTGGGGTCCCCAGCCTCCCGGGGGCGAGAGTCAGAGACCCACTGCAGATCTCCCTTGCAGAGGGCTTCAGACACCGGGTTGCCAGGTCCCAGATATTTCTAAAATGTAGATTTGGTCATGTCTTTCTCCTTCTTAAAATCTTTCAATGATTTCTCATTTCCCTCAAAATAAAGTTTCAAATTCTAAACTTAGCTTATAAGGTCTCCCTGATGTGGCCCCAGCCCACTGTCCCCCTTACTGCGTACCACTCTTCCTGCACTGTGCCCTCACTACTCTACCCATTCGGAAATTTCCTCAGAAGCACTATGCTCTTTCCTACTTCAGTTATTTCATACGTGCTACTTTCTCTGCCTATAAATGTCTTCGCTTATTCCTCAGCTGGCAAATCCCAATTCAGCCTTCAGGGCTCAATTTAACTGTCATTTCTATTAAAAAATGCACTAAGTTTGTGGTGAGTTATTACAGCAATAAGAAACTAACAGGCATGGGATACAAGAGACAAGGGACTGAACACAAAAGCAGGGCAAAGGGATTCCCAGGATAAAGGTGAAAGAGATCTTAGGATGACAGCTAAGTAGACAGACTTCACTAGTCTAGATCAGTGCAGTTCAGAAGACCCAGAGAAAGACATTTCCAAGAAGATAAAACGGATACACCACTTGATGTATTTAAATGTATTAAAAGGAGATTTTAAGAATAGATTAGTGATAAATACATAGAAAACTAAGCAGACAAACAAAAAAAGATTAACTCCAGGAAGCACAGAAGATAGTGTAAAAAAAGAAAAGTAACCATAGTATACCACATGGCTCAGCTGTAAATAATAATTACATAGTTAGACTAATATAAACAATGGACATTGACCTACCAAAATTAAGATATTGGTTAAATGTTAACATGAGGGAAGGATTAGAAGTATGCTTGAAGAATGATGGCAGGGTTGTGAAAGAGAACAAAATTCTCTTCTATACATGGTGAGATGCTGATATATGATGCCTAAAACTGAAAAATTAAGATGTTGTAGTATGTTATAGTTAGAACTAGAGAGGTAAATACCAGGAGAAACACACTAAAAGAGATCAAAGTGGTTGCTTCTAGAGAAGGGAATTGGATTGGAATGGTGCCAAGGACCGCTATTTTCCATATGCCTTATAGAACTATTTGACCCTTTAAATGGTGTGCATCTCTAATTTTGTTTTAAAAATATAAATTAAAAGCTACTACCAGCCAGGTGCAGTGGCTCACGCCTGTAATTCTAGTCCTTTGGGAGGTGAAGACAAGAGGATTGCCTGAGTCCATGGGTTTGAGACCAGTCTGGGCAATATGGTAAGATCTTGTCTCTACGATATATGAAAAAATTAGCTGGGCATGGGGGTGCACACCTGTAGTTCTAGCTACTTGGAAGGCTGAGATGGAAGGATAGCCTGACCCCAACAAGTCGAGGCTACAGTGGCCATGAGCATGCCACTGCACTACAGCCTGGGTGACAGAGTGAGACTCCAACTCAAAAAAAAAAGAAAAAAAGAAAAAAAACTACTACCATGCTTAGTATAATAATTAATAATAATATTTTTTCTATTAATGAGAACTTTGATAATATAATTGGGGAAACGTCTCTAAAACTTCATCCCAAAGTTTGCATCTCAAAGATATCTCCACCTTCAAGAGAATTATTTTATTTTTCACATTTTCTTTAGGGTTTTTACCTCAAATTTCTATGCAATGTTTTCCTCTGATATAAATTATTTGAAACATCTTAAAATATTATTAAGCAAAACGAGCTGTGTATCACAACTGTTTTAGAAAAATAGCAAGAGAATATGTTTCCTTGGAAAAGAAGCTCATTAGAGGTCTCTAAGTTTAACCTCCTCAATCTCTGCTAAGACAATTTAATTTCAGTCAGGTTTTTTTTTTGAGTCAGAGTCTCACTCTGTCGCCCAGGTTGCAATGAAGTGGAACGCTCATGGCCATCGCAGCCTCAATCTGCTAGGTTCAGGTGATCCTTCCGCCTCAGTCTTCCAAGTAGCTAAAACCCAGGTGCATACCACCACATCCAGCTAATTTTTTGATTTATTTTAGAGACAAGGTCTCACCAAGTTGCCCAGGCTGGTCTCGAACACCTGGGTTCAGGCAACCCTCTCGCCTCTGCCTCCCAAAGTGCTGGGATTACAGGCGTGAACCTGGTTTCATGCCTGGTTTCAGTCAGGTTTTAAAGGTAAAAAGTTACGACCAATAGTTCACCTCAGACTCAGATTCAGAAGAGAATAGATACCAAAGTAACAGAAACATTTTATTTCTTACCACCTGCTCCTTCCAAAATGCCCCGGACTACTGCCTGAACACCATTAGGTCTCATTAGCCTTTCAGAGAGCAGCTGTCCGCATAGACGCCGAAGCCAAGCTGGGGTCCGACACCTAAGCTGTGTCTTCACGTCTGTACAGGACTGAAAAAAGGAAAAGGAAAGTACGAATTCAGAATATCATTGAAACAGATATGATGCATAGACATTATTTTTTTAAGTACTGAGTCATTCTGACAACAGTAACCTGGGAATGCATCTTTGTTTTACACTGAAGGTTGTGTCTCCCCGGTAATAAAAAAGAAAAGGAAAAAATAAATTAAAAATACAGTGTGTAATACAGACTCCAAAAGGGTAACAACTTTTTTTCTTAAGGAAAAAAACTCCTTTACAAAACCTTCTTCAGCTTTACTTTTAAGAAAGTAGAAATAGCCGGGTGTGGTGGCTCACGTCTATAATTCCAGCACTTTGAAAGGCAGAGGCAAGAGGATTGCCTGAGCCCAGGGGTTGGAGACCAGCCTGGGTAACTTCGTAAAACTTCATCTCTACAATAAATCAAATAATTAGCTGGGCCTGGTGGTGTGCACCTGTAATTCCAGCTACTTGGAAGGCTGAGGTAGAAAGATCTCCTGAGCCCAGCAGTTCAAGGCTATGGCACCTATGAGCTTGTTACTGAACTCCAGCCTGGGCGACAGAATGAGAAAGCAGAAATACAATGAAATAGTAAAGAAATTTCAAACCCAGAAATAGGTAAACACATCTATGAATAAAATATAGATCTTAGCCAGGCTCAGTGGCTCAGCCTGTAATCCTGTGTCTTTGGGAGGCTGAGGTGAGTGGATTGCCTGAGCCTGTGGGTTCGAGACCCACCCGGGCAACTTGGCGAGACGTCATCTCTACAATAAATCAAAAATCAGCTGGGCGTGGTAGTGCGCGCCTGTAATTCCAGCTACTCGGAAGGCTGAGGCAGAAGGATCACCGGAGCCCAGCAGGTCGAGGCTGCAGTGGCCGGGAGTGGCCACTGCACTCCAGTCTGGGCGACAGAGTGAGACTCCAACTCCAAAAAAAATAAATAAAAATAGATCTTGGGAACACAAAGTTAATGCAATCAATCTCTAAATGCAGTCCTGCTAATCAAATACAGCTTCCAAAAATGATTATTATGAATATTCACTGAAAGGGTGGTTTACAATAGTGAAAGAACACTCCAACCCTTGCCTCCATGGTGTTAACTACTCTGATTCCTATGACACAGCAGTTTCAAGAAAGAGTCAGATTTCTTTAAGAGTTCTGTGGAGCCACCATGAACAAAACAGACTTGGTGTTCCTTATTTTGGACTAGAATGTTAACCATGTTGCTGTCAACCATTGCATTTAACTATAAGTACCAAAATTAGTGACAGAAATATTTCATCCTAACTCACCTATCCTTTCTCTCTTAAAGAGGATTAATAATGACCATTTATTGAGGGGCTTATGATATGCCAGTCACTGTGCTAAGTACCTCCCGCATAATCTCAAAAGGGACTTACAAGAAAGGCACTGTGATTATCCCCATCTTAAGAGTAAGATACCTGAGGAACAGAAAGGTTTAAAATTCATACACCTGCACACTGGGCTTAAATCCTGGTGTGCTTTTCATCATGCTTTTATAAAGCATTTGGTTTAATCTGGCAAAGTGTGAACTCATTCATAGAAATGGAGCATGAGGCCAGAAAGTCCTGACGTAAGGCTACAGTAAGATCCTAGGGATGAGATGAAAATGACTCAACTAGGGTAACAACTTTGGTCCTTGTTCCTGACCTACAGTCAATTCCTCTTACTCCTCACTATTTACACACCTAGATTCATAACAAAAATGTAGGCACTAAAAACAAACAAACAAACAATTCCATCTATGTCATCAAATTACTACATCATTTCAGATAAGTAATTATTTTTAAGGAAAACAAAGAAACTATCTTATGGCTAGCAGAGTATATGCTATTATGTTTTTCAAACAAAGGACTTAAGAATAGAACCAATAATGGTTTTTATTTTTTATTTTTATTTTTTTGAGTTGGAGTCTCACTCTGTCACCCAGACTAGAGTGCAGTGGCTGCTCCTGGCCACTGCAGCCTCAACCTGCTGGGCTCCGGTGATTCTTTCCGCCTCAGCCTTCCAAGTAGCTGGAACTACAGGCACGCGCTACCACGCCTGGCTAATTTTTGATCTATTGTAGAGATGAGGTCCTGCCAAGTTGCCCCAGGTGGGTCTTGAACCCGCGGGCTCAGGCAATCCACTCCCCTCGGCCTCCCAAAGCACTGGGATTACAGGCTGAGCCACCAAGCCCGGCTGATTCTCATTTTAATTTCTTGGCTTCAAACACATATTTCATTCAAAGAATAAGGTGCTGGCCGGGCACAGCGGCTCATGCCTATAATCCCAGCACTTTGGGAGGCTGAGGTGAGAGGACTATAGGTTCAAGACCAGCCTAGGCAACTTGGCGAGACTTTATCTCTACAATAAAGCAAAAACATTAGCCAGGCATGGTGGCGTGTGCCTGTAGTTCCAGCTACTTGGAAGGCTGAGGCGGAAGGATCGCCTGAACCCAGCAGGTCGAGGCTGTGGTGACCATGTGTGTGCCACTGCACTCTAGCCTGGGCGACAGAGTGAGACTCCAACTCAAAAAAAAAAAAAAAAAAAAAAAAAGAGCCAGGCTCGGTGGCTCGGCCTGTAATCCCGTGCCGTGGGAGGCTGAGGTGAGTGGATTGCCTGAGCCCGCGGGTTCCAGACCTGCCTAGGCAACTTGGTGAGACCGCATCTCTACAATAAATCAAAAAATTAGCCAGGCATGGTAGCGCACGCCTGTAGTTCCAGCTACTTGGAAGGTTGAGGCGGAAGGATCGCCGGAGCCCAGCAGGTCAAGGCTGTGATGGCCGGGAGCGGCCACTGCACTCCAGTCTGGGTGACAGAGTGAGACTCCAACTCAAAAAAAAAAAAAATACTTCTTCCAAAAAGGCATATTATTAAATAGTCAAATTTTAGTTAAAAAAAAAAAAAAAAGATTCAGTTGCAGAATGAGTAAAAATACATCTTACATAAAACTGCCATAAGTCTTTAAAAAAGTGATCAAGCCGGGCTCTGTGGCTCAGTCTGTAATCCCAGGGCTTTGGGAGGCTGAGGTGAGAGGATTGCCTGAGCCCAACCTGGTCAACTTGATGAGACCTCTTCTCTACAATAAATAAAAAAATTAGCCCGGCATGATGGTGTGTACCTGTAGTTCCAGCTACTTGGAAGGCTGAGGCAGAAGGATTACTTGAGCCCAGCAGGTCAAGCCTGCAGTGGCTGGGAGTATGACAGAGTGAAACTCCAACTCAAAAAAAAAAAAAAAAAGTCTTTTAAATTATTCTAAGGGCCAGTGTTATTTAGCTTTATAAGAATCATTTTATGATCTAGAAGATGAAATAAGGCTCAATTAGATAGTTAAATGAGGAATTAAAACTATCTAATTTTCCAGGAGAAGAAGACAGCACACCACACATTATCATTGTGATTTCTCACTAAGAGTCCTCGGGCCTGAATACCTGGGGTAGTCCTCCCTGGAGTATAAGTAATTCCCGGACTGCTAAGGGCTGATACACTTGATCCAACATGTCTTTCAAGGCACCCCTGGATAGGGCTCTTTCCTCTTCAGTTAAAACCTAAAAGAAATATGTACATGACTTTAGTGGAATTCAAGACAGGCAGGCAACAGACAGTATTGCTTTACAAAACTGCACAGAGATACTTATGAGGGGAGAGGAAAGAAGGCTTTGATCTTGTCTTGATTTCCTTCCACATGTGGAGGAAGCTGCATTACCAAAACAATCCTGGCCCTCACTGTACCCTCGCTTACTCCACTTCCAGGGAGGTTATATAACTCATCTTATTAGTAAGTGTGGAATCAACTTGTTTACTGACCAGTTTCGGCACATGCTGCTCAGCTCACTCCTCTTCTCTTTTGGGAGTGCACATTCTGTTCTGCTCTTCCTTGCTATGTATTATACAGAGGCCTGTTACCTGCCATGAGGCAGTAGGTACTGCAGTTTTTCAGTGCTCCTTAAACTGGGAGAGTAGTGAGAGTGTCTCATTCTGGAGAGCACTATTAGGAAGATCTGTCTCCATCTATAAGCTGTATCTTTCAGCCTTTCCTTTATGAGCAATAGAGGTGACATTTTGACTTTCATTTTTCTTAATCTGTGAACTGTCTTTAATTCATTCAGAACTGGGGTAGCAAGGAAGGGTGTCTTGAGCCCCAACAATACTATACTACCCTCTTTGGTAATTACAACTCACAGCCAAACATTCAGAGTCCATTTCACACACTGAGGTAAGGGGGCTACTTAGAGCAGTGGCTCTTGGTGGGACCTTGTCCAGATTCCTAAAGTATACCCACTGTGTTTCCCCTTCTATTTTTTTTTTTTTCTGTTTGTTTGTTTGGTTGGTTTTTTGTTTTTTTTTTTGAGTCGAAGTCTCACTCTGTCGCCCAGACTGGAGTGCAATGGCCGTTCCCGGCCACCGCAGCCTCTACCTGCTGGACTCCGGTGATGCTTCCGCGTCAGCCTTCCAAGTAGCTGGAACTACAGGCACGCGCTACCACACCCGGCTAATTTTTGATTTATTGTAGAGATGAGGTCTCGCCAAGTTGCCCAGGAGGGTCTCGAACCCGCGGGCTCAGGCAATCCACTCACCTCAGCCTCCCAAAGCGTGGGATTACAGGCTGAGCCACTGAGCCTGGCTGTGTTGTCCCTATTAACTTCTTCTCCCTGCCTGTTTGGTTCTACCTGTGTTTCTCTTTTCTTTTCTCTCTCTTGTCTGAGACCTCTCTCTCTGGGGGCGGGCACTGCTTAGCCTCAGTAACAGTACTAAGACCTGTCAGCCCAGACCCCATGCCTCAAGAAAGCGCAGGTGGTAGGCACTGCCGGAACTGTCAGCATACAAAGCACTGTAGGACAGAGGAGGTGTTCTCCTCTCACAACTTAAAGGCACTGGAGGAAGGCCAGAATTTTGTGCCACTGCTTGGGTGACTATGGCTTTTAGGCAAATGTTGATGAACACAGGCAGAAGAGTGAATAGAAAAGGAGAAAAAACAGAAAAGGAACAAGTAGGAGAGTGACAGAGAAATGAAGGCACTATAAGACTTGGCTGTGGCCTGCATAGGAGTCACACTGACTCTTGATACATTTATATCATAATTGTCTTCTGGCTAGCTCCTATACTTATGCTAGCAGTCCCCTTATGGGAATAGTAGTAGTCCCCACTACATCACACTTGTAAGTCTTATCTCTTCAATCAGTGTGTGAAGTGCATGAAGAAAAAGACCATGTCTTATGTTTCTGGGACCTGCAAGCAACTTCTGTAGTCTGGGTACTCAACTGCTTACTGAATGGCAGCAGAAAAACAAGTATTATTATTGTAACACCTAATAATAACAATGAACATTGATTGTATTATGCAGTATGCCAGTGCTCTATATACATTATCTCATTTAACTCTCCCACAAACGTAATAAAGGAGGTACAGACAGTTTGGTATTTATGTTAATAGCAATTACTTTTTGAGGAGCACTACTAGGGAAGGGGCTAAATACTTTTCACACGTTATCACAACACCTTCCGAGGCAGGTGTTAATATGCACATCTTGTAAAGGAAGAAACAGAGACTCAAAGACATAGCCTGCAGTAGCTGCTCCACAAAATGATGAAAACAGGTGAAATGGACTCTCCAGGTATGCAAAGGACTAACACCCCAACAAATGAAACCTCCAGTCCCTCCCTGTAAGATTTATTTGTCCACTGAATATGTTTGGCATTCAACAGGAATTCTAGGTCTTTTAATCAGCCCTTTTCCAAAAAACTAAGAGCTGTCTTTTATAAGAACTGTTATAAATATGTGTAAATACGTGCACTAATACAAACACATATTACACACACATGCACACAATTCTTTCTATTGCACACTCTCTCTCCCCCATTGTATGTTTACCTCTTCCGTAGGTATTAGTGGTTTTCTTTTGGTTGGGCTGAATCCCAGTTGGCACAGACCTGCAGCAATATCCCCAAAATGGCGGCAGAAAATCAAGCTCCCCAGAGACGCATGCTGAGCAACATTAAGAAGGACCCTGCAGCTGGTGTACAGTCTCCGAGTTGCATCGGGGGCAGCATCAAGACACACCACATCCTGAACAACGGCTCCAAACTCAGTCCTGTATCTCAAAGGGACTCCAACACCAGGCATGAGATAGGGGCAGACCCCTAAGGTGACAACAAACTGCAAAACAGACTGGACAGTCTTCTGCTGTGAGATACTAAGTGCATCAGGGCTCAGGGCAGGAGCAACTTCTGGAGTTCTAGGATTGGGTTTTCCTGGACTAAAATCAGCTGCAAGGCGGACCATGGTTTCCTTCAAGCACAACAGCAACAACAAGGCTTGAGAGGTAAAACTCCAAGTGACATCCACAGAATTTTGTGGCCATTCTGCCTTATTAGCAATTTCATCTCTTAGGAGTTTCAATTTCATCCACTGAGGATCCTTCAGAAACTTGTCCTCCAAGGCAGACAGGTTAGATTTTAAAGTTGCCACCAAGACATCATGTTTTGTGATCTGTAGTGAACTTGAGCCTGATCCTTTTGAAGAAAAAAAGGAGATTATACATATGAGAAACAAACTGTACTTCCCTGTGTGGAATGCCTTGCCCATTCAAGTCAGCCTCTGAGGACTGGCTCAGTTGCTCTGGCTCTGAAAAGCCTCCCCCAGTTGTCCCAACCCAGCCTAGGGAGAATTCAAGACCACATTTCCTGCCTTTCCATAGGGAGTTGGAATAGTGTTCTAACATGTTATAGTTCCCCTAGTTGTTTCTATTTCCCACATGTTTTGAGGGCAGAGACCATGTCTCAGTCATCTTATTGAGCTTAAATTGTAGCCAGAAAAGAAATTAAAAAGCAGAATATTTACCACAGAAGATTCATTTAGTCAAACTGTTCTGGGGATAAAGCACTAAACAGAAGAAAGTATCTTCACTCATAGAACTTACATTCTAGTGAGGAAGATCACAAAATATAGACCCGGGGCTCAAAGGGGTTCTTTAATCACATCCCCTTCCCCCAAAATATGCATTTTCAAACAGATATCTGTTTCCTATAAAGTATGTTCTCTGACCACAATGATATTAAAACAGAAACTATTAACAATAAAACATACAAAAAGCCTAAAATGTCCAGATATTAAATAATGTACTTCTAAATAATCAACAAATCAAAAAGAAATTACAAGATAAACAGAAAAGATTTCAAATTGAATGCTAATGAAAAACATCAAAATTTATGGAATATAACTAAAGCAGTGCTTAGAGAGAAATGTATTTCTATAAAGCTTATATCAGAAAAGAAAGGTTTCAAGCATAACAAGAAATTTATGAAAATTATGCCAGCCAGGCTCGGTGGCTCAGCCTGTAATCCCGCACTTTAGGAGGCTGAGGTGAGTGGATTGCCTGAGCCCGCGGGTTCAAGACCTGCCTGGGGAACTTGGCAAGACATCATCTCTACAATAAGTCAAAAAAAATTAGCCAGGCGTGGTAGCGCGCGCCTGTAGTTTCAGCTACTTGGAAGGCTGAGGCGGAAGGATAGCCTGAGCACAGCAGGTCGAGGCTGCAGTGGCCGGAAGCGGCCACTGCACTCCACTTTGGGTGACAGAGTGAGACTCCAACTCAAAAAAAAAAAAAAAAAATTGGAAAGACAATTTACCAAACTTTATGGGATGCAGCAAATCAGTTCTAAGAGATAAGTTTATAACAACAACAAAATCCCACATGAAGAAAAAAGAAAGATTTCAGAAACCTAATATTACACTCCTAGGAACTAGAAAAAAAAAAAAGGGAACAAACTAAGCCTAAAGTGAGCAAAAGGAAGGAAATAATAAAATTATTATTCTTTAAGAATAATAAATGGACCAGAGAGCAAAAATAAATGAACTAGAGACTAGAAAGGCAATTGAATAGATTAACAAAACCAAGAGTTGGATTTTTTAAGATGTAAACAAAATTGACAAACCTTTAGCTAAACTAACCAAAAAAAAAAAAAAATTAGTGAGGGCTCAAATAAATTAAAAAATAAATGAAAGAGTAGACATTACAACTGATACAAAAAAAATACAAAGGGTCATAAGAAACTGCTATGAACAATTATGTGCCAACAAATTGGATAACCTAAAAGAAATGAATAAATTCCTAGAAAAATACAACCTACCAAGACTGAATTATGAAGAAACTGAATATCTGAATAGATCAATAAGAAGTATGAGATTGAAGCAGTATCAAAACCCTTCCACCGGGCTCGGTGCTCAGCCTGTATCCCGCACCTTTGGGAGGCTGAGGTGAGTGGATTGCTGAGCCCACGGGTTCGAGACCCGCCTGGGCAACTTGGCGAGACCTCATCTCTTCAATAAAATAAAATAAAATAAATTAGCCGGGTGTGGTAGCGCACACCTGTAGTTTCAGCTACTTGGAAGGCTGAGGTGAGTGGATTGCCTTAGCCTGCGGGTTCGAGACCCACCTGGGCAACTTGGCGAGACCTCGTCTCTACAATAAAATAAAATAAAATAAAATAAAATAAAATAAAATAAAATAAAATAAAATAAATTAGCCGGGTGTGGTAGCGCACACCTGTAGTTTCAGCTACTTGGAAGGCTGAGGCGGAAGGATCGCCAGAGCCCAGCAGGTCGAGGCTGCGATGGCCGGGAGCGTGCCACTGCACTCCAGTCTGGGTGACAGAGTGAGACTCCAACTCAAAAAAAAAAATGTCTCAAAAAAGAAAATTACTGGTCAACATCCCCATTAACCTAATTTAAAATCCTTAACAGTATAAATGGGAAACACATGAAAAGATCCCCAATAGCATATGCCACTAGGGAATTGCAAATGAAAACAATAGTGAGATACTACTATATACCTATTACAATGGCCAAAATCCAGGAAACTGACACCACTAAATGCTGGCAAGGATGTGGAGCAACAGGAACTCTCATTCATTGCCAGTGGGAATGAAAAATGGAACAGCCACTTTGGGAA
>NW_007256835.1:1334609-1336019 GCF_000164805.1 Carlito syrichta
GGGAGTGGCCACTGCACTCCAGTCTGGGTGACAGAGTGAGACTCCAACTCAAGAAAAAAAAACAAAAAACAAAAAAAGAAAATTATGTCAAAAATTCAACAATATGGATGAAATTTAAAATTATTTGAAAAATACAACTTACCAAAACTGTCACAAGACAGAATAGAAAAATTCAAATAGTCCTATATTTATTAGAGAAATTAAATTTGTTATCAAAAAACCTTCCAAGAGATAAAACTCCAGGCCTAGATGGTTTCACTGGTGAACCATCTAAGAAAGAAATAATATCAATGTTACACATACTATTTCAGAAAATAAAGGATAAGAAAATATTTCTCAGTTTGTCTTAAGAGGTCAACAGATCCCTGATACCAAAATCTGACCTTAAAAAAACAAAATCTCAGCTGGGCTCGGTGGCTCAGCCTGTAATCCCAGCACTTTGGGAGGCTGAGGTGAGTGGATTGCCTGAGCCTGCGGGTTCGAGACCCGCCTGGGCAACTTGGCGAGACCTCATCTCTACAATAAAATAAAATAAAATAAATTAGCCGGGTGTGGTAGCGCACACCTGTAGTTTCAGCTACTTGGAAGGCTGAGGTGAGTGGATTGCCTTAGCCTGCGGGTTCGAGACCCACCTGGGCAACTTGGCGAGACCTCGTCTCTACAATAAAATAAAATAAAATAAAATAAAATAAAATAAATTACCCGGGTGTGGTAGCGCACACCTGTAGTTTCAGCTACTTGGAAGGCTGAGGCGGAAGGATCGCCGGAGCCCATCAGGTCGAGGCTGCGATGGCCGGGAGCGTGCCACTGCACTCCAGTCTGGGTGACAGAGTGAGACTCCAACTCAAAAAAAAAATGTCTCAAAAAAGAAAATTACTGGTCAACATCCCCATTAACCTAATTTAAAATCCTTAACAGTATAAATGGGAAACACATGAAAAGATCCCCAATAGCATATGCCACTAGGGAATTGCAAATGAAAACAATAGTGAGATACTACTATATACCTATTACAATGGCCAAAATCCAGGAAACTGACACCACTAAATGCTGGCAAGGATGTGGAGCAACAGGAACTCTCATTCATTGCCAGTGGGAATGAAAAATGGAACAGCCACTTTGGAAGAGAGTTTGGCAGTTTTTCACAAAGCTAAACATATGATCCAGCAATTGTGCTCCTGGGTTTTTAGCCAAATGAGTCGAAAACTTATGTCCACACAAAAAAACTGCATATGTATGTTTACAGCAGCTTTATTCATAATTGACCAAATCTGGAAGCAAAGCAACGAAGATGTCCTTCAAAAGGTGAATGGATTTTTGTATTTTTTTGAGTTGGAGTCTCACTCTGTTGCTCAGACTGGAGTGCAGTGGCCACTCCCGGCCACCGCAGCCTCGCCTGCTGGGCTCCGG
>NW_007256835.1:1336039-1339337 GCF_000164805.1 Carlito syrichta
GGCTAATTTTTTGATTTATTGTAGAGATGAGGTCTCGCCAAGTTGCCCAGGCGGGTCTTGAACCCACGGGCTCAGGCAATCCACTCACCTCAGCCTCCCAAAGCGCTGGGATTGCAGGCTGAGCCACCAAGCCCGGCTAGATTTTTTAAAAAGAAAAAAAAAGCAAATGCATAAATCTGCTTCATTTAGACAATAAAATATTAATCAGTGATAAAAATAAATAAGCCATAAAAAGACATGGAGGAACCCTAAGTGCATTTTGCTAAGTGAAAGAAGTCAGTCTGCAAGAGCTATATTCTGTATGATTCCAACTATATGACATTCTGGAGAAGTCAAAACTACAGAGACAATAAAAAATATCAGTAGTAGCCAGGTGATTGGGGGTGAGGGATAGGAGAATAGGTTGAGTACGGAATTTTTAGGAATGAGAAACTATCCTATATGATACTATTAATAACGGATATATGGCATTATGCATTTGTCAAAACCCACAGAAGTGTATAATACAAAGAGTGAAACCTAATATAAACTATCCACTTTAGTTAATAGCAATGTATTAATATTGGTTTATCTATTGTAACAAATGTACCACACTAATGATGGATGTAAGTAATAGGGGAACTAGGCTTGGGTTGGGGAAGGGGGTACATGGGAGCCCTCTGTACTTGCTGCTCAAATGTTCTATAAGCCAAAAGCTGCTTTAAAAAATAAAATCTAATAATAACTTTTAGAAATTCTTTTTTTTGTTTTTGTTTTTTTTTTGAGTCAGAGTCTCACTCGGTCGCCCAGACTGGAGTGCAGCGGCAGCTCCCGGCCACCGCAGCCTCGACCCGCTGGGCTCCGGCAATCCTTCCACCTCAGCCTTCCGAGTAGCCGGAATTACAGGCATGCGCTGCCATGCCCGGCTGATTTTTTTTTTTAATTGTAGAGATGAGGTCTCGCTGCCCAGGCGGGTCTCGAACCCGCGGGCTCAGGCAATCCACTCACCTCAGCCTCCCAAAGGCGCGGGATTACTGGCTGAGCCACCGAGCCCGGCACTTTTAGAAATTCTTAACAAAATATTAGCAAATCAAATCCAGGGATACAGAAAAAGAATAATATTTCTTTTTCTTTTTTCTTTGGCTTGGTCAGTATGTTTATTGTCTTTATCTGAAAAATGCTTAAAGAAAACTGGTTCAACTCTCAGCAGGCTGCTCCTGAGCTCTGAGGAAGTACGCCTTCTTTTGTGCTACCGATCTTTCTTCTGGGCAAGGGACATTTTAGGATGATTCCACCTCTTCTTCTTCACTTCTTTCTTGGGCTTCTTCTCATAGACAGGATTCTCCCGTATAGCTGCATGAGCTTTCTCGTACATCTCCTCCATCATGTCTGGAGTCATGCTGTGCTTTATGTACTGAGAGAACTGCTTCTCGTAAGCATCTTCATTTTCTTCCATTAGGTAAATGCATATGATCTGCAATGTTCTGGCCCATGATGTGCTTCTGATGTACTTCTGCATTAAATTCCTTACTTTCAGAATTATAACCAGGGAATCGTTTGGTACTATGAGAAATAGACAAGTCACCATCCACAGCTCCCTTCAGGGCCCCAAAAGCTTTATTGCCAGTGGTAGTTCTGGCAAGACCTGTGTTCAAATAGCAGGTGAAAGCACTCTGGTCATCAATGCTTTCTACAGTGTATTTATCTCCAGTCACCTCTGGCCTTCATAGATCTTGTCCATGCCAAACCTACTGAGAAGCCTGCGGGCCAGTAGCAAGCCAGTATAATATGCTACAGCATAACTTGTCAGGCGAACTTTTATACCATATGTTGGTAGTTCGTGTGCATAAGCTTTACAGACTATCATATCCCCTTCTATACTGGCATAAGCAATCTGACAAATGGTAACTCTGTTTGTTACATGAACTATCATTCAGTATTTAGGTGTATGGTACTTATTTTTATCCTGTATCATCAAACGTTTCCGGGCATAGTAATCAGTGTTACCCTCTTGTTGTCTTCTAAATTTCACTTGGTATCTCTTAAAGTAGGCCTTATTCTTGACAACTTTAACAAACCCCATCCTGCAGAATGGAGACCTGCATCTGTGGCTCCACACAGACTTCAAGAACAATATTTCGATACCAAGTGGTTTTTATGCCAGGAATGCATAGTTGCCCTAACACTTGAAACTCAACAAATATGGTTCATCTTCTTAACAGTATGAAGGACACTTTGGGAGGTCGAGGTGAGAGGATTGCCTGAGCCCATGGGTTCAAGACCAGCCTGGGCAATTTGGCGAGACCTCATCTCTACAATAAATCAAAACATTAGCCGGCCGCGGTGGCGCATGCCTATATTTCCAGCTACTTGGAAGGCTGAGGTGGAAGGATTACCTGAGTCCAGCAGGTCGAGGCTGCAGTGGCTGTGAGTATGCTACTGCACTCCAGCCTGGGCAACAGAGTGAGACTCCAACTCAAAAATAAACAACAACAACAAAAAACAGTATGAAGGTGACAACCCATGCAATTAATTCAGTGGATGCAGAAAAAACATTTGACAAAATTCAACACCCATTCATCATAAAAACTAACATAGAAAATTACAAATAGACACTGGACGCAATGGCTCATGCCTATAATCCAAGCACCTTAAGAGGCCAAGACAGGAGGACTGCATGAGCCCAGAAGCTAGAGATCAGTCTGGGCAACAGAGGGAGACCTAATCTCTACAGAAAAATCAAAAAATTAAGCCAGGTGCAGTGGCTCATGCCTATAATCTCAGCACTTTGGGAGGCTGAGGTGAGAGAATTGCCTGACCCCACAGGTTCAAGACCAGTCTGGGCAACTTGGTGAGACCTCATCTCTATAATAAATCAAAAATTAGCCAAGCATGGTTGTGTATGCCTGTAGTTCCAGCTACTTGGAAGGCTGAGGCGGCAGGATTACCTGAGCCCAGCAGGTTAAGACTGCGGTGGCCGTAAACATGCCACTGCACTCCAGTCTGGGTGACAGAGTGAGACTCCAACTCAAAAAACAAAAAAAGAAAATCAAAAAATTAGCTGGGCGTGATGGTGCATGCCTGTAGTCCCAGGTACTTGGGAGGTTGAGGCGGAAGGATCACCTGAGCTCAGGAGGTTGAGACTATGGTGAGCTATGATTGTACCACTACATAGAAGGGAACTTCCTCAATCTGATAATGGATATCCATGAAAAACCTATAACCTGTAATCCTGCGCCTTTGGGAGGCTGAGATGAGTGGATGGCCTGAGCCCACGGGTTCGAGACCCATCTGGGGCAGCGAGACCTCATCTATACAA
>NW_007256835.1:1339558-1346640 GCF_000164805.1 Carlito syrichta
AAAAAAAAAAAAAAAAGAAAAACCTACAGCTTCTTTCCTATTTGTTTTTTGAGTCAGAGTCTCACTCTGTCACCCTGGTTGGAGTACAGTGGCATGCTCATGGCTACCGCAGACTCAACCAGGTGGGCTCAGGTGATCCTTCCACCTCAGCCTTCCAAGTACCTGGAATTACAGGTGCATACTACCATGCCCAGCTAATTTTTTTATTTATTGTAGAGACAAGGTTTCACCATGTTGCCCAGGCTGGTCTCGAACCCCTGGGATCAGGCAATCCTGTCGCCTCCTCCTCCCAAAGTAGAAAACCTATAGTTAACGTCTTACTTAATGGTGAAATCAGATTAAAACAAAAATGTCTATTCTCACTACTTCTATTCAACATGTTACTGAAAGTCTTTGTCTTTGAAATAAGGTAGGCCAGGCTCAGTGGCTCAGCCTGTAATTCCAGCACTTTGGGAGGCCAAGGCGAGTGGATTATCTGAGCCTGTGGGTTCGAGACCTACTGGGGCAACTTGGCAAGACCTCGTCTCTACAATGAATCAAAAATTAGCCAGGCGTGGTAGCACATGCCTGTAGTTTCGGCTACTTGGAAGGCTGAGGTGGAGGGATCGCTGGAGCCCAGCGGATTGAGGTTGCGGTGGCCAGGAACATGCCACTGCACTCCAGTCTGGGAGACAGAGTGAGACTCCAACTCAAAAAAAGAAAGAAAAAGAAAAAGAAGCTGGGAGCGTGCCACTGCACTCCAGTCTGGGTGACAGACGGAAGGAAGGAAGGAAGGAAGGAAGGAAGGAAGGAAGGAAGGAAGGAAGGAAGGAAGGAAGGAGGTAAAAATAGCCATAAAATGCATACAGGAGCAAAAAGGAAGAGGTAAAATTGTTTCTATTCAAAAATGACATCACTGTTTATGTGAAAAATCCTAAGGACTCTACAAAACAACTACCAGAGCTAATAAGAACTTAGCAAGTTCACAGAACATAAATCAATTGTATCTTAAACACTTGTGGCAAAAAAACAAAAAATGAAATAAAAAATTTACAATAGTTAGGAATACACTTAGAACTTGACACACAAAATTTAAAACTTCTCTTCAAAAGATATAACTCCAAAATGAAACACAAGCCCTCTACACTGAAAATTTGATAAGAAAAAATTTAAAAGACCCTATATAAAGATATGCCACATTCATAGATTAAAAGACTCAAAATTGTTAAGATGGTAATTGTCCTCAAATTGATCTATAAATTAAAGATAATTAAAATCAGAATCCCACCATTTTTGCAGAGATTGGTAAATTGACACAAAAATTTAAATAGAAATGTAAAGGTCAGACACAGTGGCTCATGCCTATAATCCCAGCACTTTGGGAGGCCGAGGTGAGAGGACTGCCTGAGCCCACAGGTTCAAGACCAGCCTGGGCAACTTGGCGAGATGGCATCTCTACAATAAATCAAAAAATTAGCTGGGTGTGGTGGTACATGCCTGTAGTTCCAGTTACTTAGAAGACTGAGGTAGAAGGATCATCTTAACCCAGCTCTGGTGACTGTGAGCATGCACTCCAGGCTGGGTGACAGAGTGAAACTCTGACTCAAAAAAAAAACAATTAAAAAAAGGCCAGGTGCGGTGGCTCATGCCTATAATCCGAACACTTTGGGAGGTCAAGGTGAGAGGATTGCCTGAGCCCAAAGGTTCAAGACCAGCCTGGGCAACTTGGCGAGATGGCATCTCTACAATAAGTCAAAAAATTAACTAGACATGGTGATGCATGCCTGTAGTTCCAGTTACTTGGAAGGTTGAGGCAGAAGGATTGCCTGAGTCCAGCAGGTTGAGGCTACAGTGGTGGTGAGCATGCCACTGCACTCCAGCCTGGGCAAAAGAGTGAGACCGCAACTCAAAAAAAAAAAAAAAAAAGATGTTCAATATCATTAGTTACCAGGATCACAATGAGATACCATCACCAACACACACACACACACACACACACACACACCACACAAATGAATGGATAATATTTAAAAAGACTGTCAACAGCAAACTATGGGAAACAACTAGAATGTTCACATATTGTTGGTAGAAGTATGACACAATCAAAGAACAGTTGGTCTGGCCATTTCTTATAAAACCTACAAACACCTACCCTTAATCCAACAATTCCACTCCAACATACTTGCCCCAGAAAAATTAATATATATGTTTATAACAAAGACTTGCGCAAGGGCCAGGCTTGGTGGCTCAGCCTGTAACTCTAGCACTTTGGGAGGTTGAAGCAAGTGGATTGCCTGAGCCTGCGGGTTCGAGACCAGCCTGGACAACTTGCCGAGACCTCGTCTCTGTAACAAATTAAAAAAAAAAAAAAAACTAGCCGGGCATGGTAGTATGCGCCTGTAGTTCCAGCTACTTGGAAGGCTGTGATGGAAGTATCGCGGGAGCCCAGCAGTTTGACGCTGGGGTGTTCGTGAGTGTGCCACTGCACTCCAGCCTGGGTGATGGAGTGAGACTCCAACTAAAAAAGAAAGACTTAGCCGGGCTCGGTGGCTCAGCCTGTAATCCCTCGCCTTTGGGAGGCTGAGGTGAGTGGATTGCCTGAGCCCGCGGGTTCGAGACCCGCCTGGGCAGCGAGACCTCATCTCTGCAATAAATCAAAAAATCAGCTGGGCGTGGTGGCGCATGCCTGTAATTCCGGCTACTCGGAAGGCTGAGGCGGAAGGATCCCCGGAGCCCAGCAGGTCGAGGCTGCGGTAGCCGGGAGCGGCCACTGCACTCCAGTCTGGGCGACAGAGTGAGACTCCAACTCAAAAAAAAAAATAAAACAAAAGAAAGAAAGACTTACACAAGAATGTTCACAGCAGCACTATTCATAATGCCAAAAATTGTAATTAGCTCAGATAGCCAACTAGATGTGTCTTATTTATATAGTTTCAGAACAGGCAAAATTAATCTATGGGGTAAAAAATCCAGAAGCAGTTGCCTCTAAGGAAACAGAAGGAGGAAATGATTGGAAAAGGGCAGAAGGGAATTTTCTGGGCTGAAAGTAACAATCTATATCTTGACAGGGTTTGAATTATATAGGTATATGTATTTTTAAGGCTCACTGAATGGTACACTTACTATTTGTGCATTTCACTCCACATAAATTTTACCTAAAACAAATAAACAAACCACAGAAAAATCCTAAATAAATTATGAACTCTATTTAATGTTATAATGCTGAAGTGTTTTTGGTAAAGTGTACTGATATCTGCAACTTATTTTCAATCTATGAGAAAAAAAGAAAACAGATGAATTGATGGATGGGTAGATGGACAGAAATGTGATAAGCAAATATAATAAAATGTGAATTGTGAAACCTAAATGGTATGTATAAAGGCATTCACTATACAATTCTTTCAACTTTTCAATTTGTTTATACTATCATAAAATTTTTGAAAATTTGAAAATATAAATAAATACAAGCAAGAGAACTCAAAACTAAAGTTAATATACCTCTTAAGGAACTAATTGGAAGGAATCAAAATGTAATTGATGGTAAGTATTTTTAACAATGCACTATTTTTTTTTTTTTAGTTGAAGTCTCACCAGACTGGTGTGCAATGGTCGCTCCCGGCCACCGCAGCCTCGACCTCCTGGCTCCGGCGATCCTTCCGCCTCAGCCTTCCAAGTAGTTGGAATTACAGGCATGTGCTACCATGCCAGGCTGATTTTTTGATTTATTGTAGAGATGAGGTCTCGCTGCCCAGGCGGGTCTCAAACCCACGGGCTCAGGCAATCCACTCACCTCAGTCACCCAAAGGCGAGGGGTTACAGGCAGAGCCACCGAGTCCGGTTAACACTGCACTATTTATAGTAGTGTAAAATTAGAAATACAGTCCGGGCACGGTGGCTCAGTCTATAATCCCAGCAATTTGGGAGGCCGAGGCGAGAGGATTGCCTGAGCCCAGGGATTCGAGGCTAGCCTGGGTAACTTGGTGAGCCCTCATCTCTACAATAAATAACAACAGCCAGGCGCGGTGGCTCAGCCCGTAATCCCTCGCCTTTGGGAGGCTGAGGTGAGTGGATTGCCTGAGCCAGCGGATTCGAGACAGTCTGGGCAACTTGGTGAGACCTCATCTCTACAATAAATCAAAATGAGCCGGGCGTGGTAGCGCGCGCCTATAGTTCCAGCTACTTGGAAGGCTGAGGGGGAAGCATCGCCGGAGCCCAGTAGGTCGAGGTTGCGGTGGCCGTGAGTGTGCCACTGTACTCCAGCCTGGGCAACGCGAGTGAGAATCGAGCTCAAAAGAAAAAAAAAATTAGAAGTGCATGTCCAATTACTTCTAATGCAATTGAATGAGTTGATTGAGTAAAGTATGGTCTACTTGTACTGAAGTCTTATTTCGTTTATTCTTGTCTTTCTACCAACTAGAATAAAAGCACTTCAAGAACAGGGATGTTGATTTGTTTTGTGCACTGCTGTATTCTCTTTGCCTGGAACAAAGCCTGACACTAAAAGCTGCTCAATAAATTGTTGAATTAATGAATAAGGGAATATTTTGTAGTCATTAAATGATCGAACATTAAGCCAGGCTCGGTGGCTCAGCCTGTAATCCCACGCCTTTGGGAGGTTTGAGACCCGCCTGGGCAACTTGGCGAGACCTCATCTCTACAATAAATAAAAAATTAGCCCTGCGTGGTAGTGCGTGCCTGTAGTTCTGGTTACTTGGAAGGCTGAGGTGGAAGGATCACCGGAGCCCAGCAGATTGAGGCTACGGTGGCTGGGAGCGGCCACTGCACTCCAGTCTGGGCGACAGAGTGAGACTCCAACTCAAAAAAAAAAAAAAAAATGATTGAACATTAATGACACATTCATAATATATTCTAATGTGAACAAAAAGTATAAAACACTACATGAGCAAAAGATATGAACAGTTTATGTAAAAATAAATGCAAATGGCCCTTAAACAGGAACATATGATCAATCTTGCTCATAATAAGAGAAAAGTAAATTAAAACTATACTGAAATATCACTTTCCATCTACCAAACTGGCTAAAATCCAGAAGTTTTATAACACATTCTCTGGCAAGTCTATGAGGAAACATACACTCTCATACATTGTTGGTAGGAACTAAAATGGTACATCCCTAAGGAGAAAAATTTGGCAATATCTAGCAAAATTACATCGGCATTTTCCTTTGGCCCAGCAATCTCACTTTTAGGGATCTATCCTACAGATACACAGGCAAAAATGCAAAATGACATTTACAAGACTATTCATTGCAGTACTTCTGATATTGGCAAAAGACTTGAAACCAACCCAAGTGTCCATTGACAGAGAATTGGTTGAATAAACAATGATATTAACAGAGAACTGGCTGAATAAACTATACAGCATTAAAAGGGAAATAGGAAGATTTCTATGTACCACTATGCAGTGATTGCTAAAGCTCATTAAGTAAAAAAAAAAAAAACAAATTAAGATGCAGAAGAATGTTTATATAGTATGCTACATCTTGTATAAAGATGGAAGAGAGCCAAGCACACTAGGAGGCCAAAGCAGGAGGACTGCTTGAACTTGGTAGTTTGAACCTAGGCAGATGGCAAGACCTCATCTTTATAAAACAAACAGGCTGGGCACGGAGGCCCACGTCTATAATCCCAGCACTTTGTGAGGTCAAGATGAGGGGATTGCCTGAGCTCACAGGTTCAAGACCAACCTGGGTAACTTGGCGAGACCTCATCTCTACAATAAATCAAAAAATTAGCCGGGCATGGTGGTGTGTGTCTGTAGTTCCAGCTACTTGGAAGGCTGAGGCAGAAGGATCACCGGAGCCCAACAGGTTGAGGCTGTGGTGGCTGTGAGCAGTGTGCCACTGCACTCCAGCCTGGGCGACAGAGTGAGACTCCAACTCAAAAAAAAAAAAAAGAAGGATCACCTAAGCCCAGTAGGTCGAGGCTGCGGTGGCCGTGAGCATGCCATTGCACTCTAGCCTGGGCAACAGAGTGAGATTCCAACTAAAAAAAAAATTTTTTTTAATTAAAAAAATAAAACAAACAAAAATTAGCTGAGCGTGTTGACACACACCTGTAGTCCCAACTATTCAAGAGGCTGAAGTGGGAGAATCTCTTGAGACCAGGAGGTCAAGGCTGCAGTGAGACATGGCTATAGCACTGCATTCCAGCCTGTGTGACAAAGAAAGAGCCTGTCTCAATAAAAAGGTTAAGAAGTATTTTTATAAAAATAAGAAAAGAGCTGGGCATGGTGGCTCATGTCTGTAGTCTCAGCACTTTGGGAGGTGGAGGCGAGAGAATTGCCTGAGCTCAAGGGTTTGAGACCAGCCTGGGCAACTTGGCAAGACCTCGTCTCTACAATAAATAAAAAAAGTTAGCCAGGCATGGTGGCACATGTCTGTAATTCCAGCTACTTGGAAGGCTGAGGCAGAAGGATTACCTGAGCCAAGCAGGTGGAGGTGCAGTAGCCATGCACACTCTAGCCTGGACAACAGAGTGAAATGTCAACTCAAAAAACAAGAAAGAGAGAGAAAATATGATACTATATATTATTTGCTTTTCTTTTCAAAAAAGAAGCAATGGAAGAATAAATTAAAAACTAACAAAAAGGCCAGGCACAGTGGCTCATGCCTATAATCCCTGTACTTTGGGAGGCTGAGGTGAGCAGATTGCCTGAACCCAGGGGTTTGAGACTAGCCTGGGCATCTTGGCGAGAGCTCATCTCTACAGTAAATCAAAAAATTATCTGGGCGTGGTGGTATGTGCCTGTAATTCCAGCTACTTGGAAGGCTGAGGTGGAAGGATCAACTGAGCCCAACAGGTGGAGGCTGTGGCAGCCGTGAGCATACCAGTGCCCTGCCGCCTGGGCAACAAGAGTGAGACTCCAACTCAAAAAACAAAAATAAGTCATCTACAGAAAGAGGGAGAAAAGAGGGGGAAAGAACATGAGTAAATGTATCCAAATTTATACTATTAGTTTTAGAATACAGCAGATCTTTTTCATAGTTTAAAATTTTAAATCAAAAAGGAAATTCAAAACAATTCTTTTTTTTTTTTTTGAGTTGGAGTTTCACTCCATCGCCCAGACTGGAGTGCAGTGGC
>NW_007256835.1:1346981-1347530 GCF_000164805.1 Carlito syrichta
CCTCATCTCTACAATAAATCAAAAAATCAGCCGGGCGTGGTAGCGCGTGCCTATAATTCCGGCTACTCGGAAGGCTGAGGCGGAAGGATCACCGAAGCCCAGCAGGTCGACGCTGCGGTGGCCGGGAGCAGCTACTGCATTCCAGTCTGGGCAACAGAGTGAGATTCCAACTCAAAAACTAAAGTAAAATAAAAATAAAAAACAAATGAACCAAATTCAATGTTCAAAGGTCTCTAAACTAATAACCTGCAGGCTAAATGTGGCCTACCAACTGTTTTCACAAATAAAGTTTTACTGGAACACAGTCATGACCGTTTATTTACATATTGTTTATGGCTACTTTTGAGCTATAGAGGCAGAGCTGGATAGTTACAAGAGAACCCATATAGGCCACATAGCCCAAATATTTTACTATCTGCTCTTTCACAGAAAACATTTGCTGATCCTTACTCTATTAACAAGTTAGCAGCATAATCAGAAAATTACTGGGGTTTTTTTTGTTGTTGTTGTTGTTTTTGAGTTGGAGTCTCACTCTGTCACCCAGACTGG
>NW_007256835.1:1348333-1349056 GCF_000164805.1 Carlito syrichta
TGAGGTCTCGCCAAGTTGCCCAGGCTGGTCTCGAACCCATGGGCTCAGGCAATCCTCTCAACTTGGCCTCTCATAGTGCTGGGATTATAGACGTGAGTCACTGTGCCCAGCCAGTACTTTTTCCCCAAGAGATGGAGTCCTGCTTTGTTGCCCATGTTAGGAGTACAGTGGTGCAGTCATGGCTCACCAAAGCCTCGAATTCCTGAGCTCAGGAGATTCTCCTATCTCAGTCTCCTGAGTAGCTGGGACTACAGACATGTGCCACCACGCCCAGCTAGAAAATTAAAATTTCAAGAGATGTGAATTTTTTAGAACAAAAAACAAACAAAAAACTCTTAAACAGTGGGTTTGTTGTGGATTTGTTATTTGAAAATATTATATAAGTGTGTGAATATGTGTGAATACATGATTATATGTTTATATATATATATAGGCATACCTGTCCATATATAATAAAAAATAATTACATTAATTTCATTAGGGACCAGCCATGGTAGTTAATGCTTGTAATCCCAGTGCTTTGGGAGGCCAAGATGGGAGAATCACTTGAGGTCAGGAATTTGAGAGTACCTTGGACAGCACAGTGAGCCCCCATCTCTACAAAAAAAAAATGATTAGAAACTAATATTTTAGCCGGGCTCGGTGGCTCAGACTGTAATCCCGTGCCTTTGGGAGGCTGAGGTGAGTGAATTGCCTGAGCCCGCAGGTTCGAGACCCGCCTGG
>NW_007256835.1:1349076-1351054 GCF_000164805.1 Carlito syrichta
GGAGTGAGACTCCTACTCAAAAAAAAAAAAAAAAAAATCAAGTCTCATAATAAAATTTTAGGAAAAAACAGATAAAATTTAAAACCCCATATTTCATTTAATTATGAATATCAGTAAGAACTCAAGATTTATATTCATTTTCTAAAAATCCACATATTTCCTAGCTCTAATCCTCCAAAAAGTCTGGAAACAATGACATTTTAGTAGCAATGAATATCCTGTGTCCATATTGCTATCTCCAAATGCCACTTCTTAAAGAGATTTGTTTTCAAGAACGGGGCAGGAAATATGTAAGATGAGCCTGGGACACCTGCTTAAAAGAAGGAAGAGATCAAAGACTACCAGGGTTGTGACAAAGAGCCCAAGAGCCAGCCTTAAGTGGCTCTAACAGGCCAAAAATGGGACAATTTGATTATTAAGACCAAGGAGGTTAGGCCTGGTAGCTCTCACCTGTAATCCCAGCACTTTGGAAGGCCAAGGCTAGAAGACCACTTGAGCCCAGGAGTTCAAGACCAGCTTAGGCAATATAGCAAGACCTTGTCTCTACAAAAAAAGGCAGAAAAGTTAGCTGAGTGTGGTGGCAAGCATCTGTAGTCCCAGCTACTTAGGAGATTTACATGGAAGGATCATCTGAGCACAGAAGGTCACGGCTGCAGTGAGCCAGGATTGTGCCACTACACTCCAGCCTGGGCAACTGAATGAGACACCAACTCAAAAACAAAACAAAACAAAAAAACAGAGTATAATAATTAAACATTGAATATATAAAAACCTATGATTCATAATACAATAAAAACAATCACTTCACTGGCTACCTTTAGAGGTTGCTGAAACACTAATTTGTTTTCCTGAAAATTGATCAATAAAGGAACAGTATAATTCTTTCTAACTGCATTAAGACATATTCATATAGCTAAGCATTGAAAATGGTCGAAAAGTTTATACCTCAAGGTATTAACAATGATTACATCTGGGTGGTAGGATTATAGATTTTTCTTTTCTTTTCTTTTCTTTTGGAGTTGGAGTCTCACTCTGTCACCCAGGCTGGAGTGCAGTGGCACACTCACAGCCACACAGCCTCCACCTGCTGGGCTCAGTTGATCCTTCCACCTCAGCCTTCCAAGTAGCTAGAACAATAGGCAGTCGTCACTGTGCCCAGCTAATTTTTTGATTTATTGTAGAGATGAGGTCTCGCCAAGTTGCCCAGGCTGGTCTCAAACCACTGGGCTCAGGCAATTCACTCACTTCCCAAAGTGCTGGGGTTATAGATGTGAGCCACCACACCTAGCCAATTTTCTTCTTTTGGTCTCTATATTTTTAAAAATTTACCACAGTAAACATTAACTACTTTGATTTTTTTTTTTAAGTTAGAGTATCACTTAATTGCCCAGGGTGGAATGCAGTGGCATGATCCCAGGTCACTGCAGCCTCAACCTCCTGGGCTCAAGAGAGTCTCTCACCTCAGACTCCCACACGTAGCTGGGACTACAGGCACGTGCCACCACACCTGGCCAATTTTTATATTTTCTTTTTTGTAGAGATAAGGTTCCACTATGCTGCCCAGGTTGGTCTCGAACTCCTAGATCCAAGTGATTTTCCCGCCCTGGCTTCCCAAAGTGCTGGGATTACAGACACAAACCACCATGCCCTAAAGTTTAACTACTTCTATTTAGGGGGAAAAAAAAAAGGAAAGTCAGGTAAAGTGGCACACATGTAGTCCCAGCTTGCTTGGGAGACTGAGGCAAGAGGATCACTTGAGCTCAGGAGTTAGGAGTTGGGGCTATAGTGCCCTACGATCATACCTGTGATTAGCCTCTGCACTCCAGCCTGGACAACATAGAAAGATTCCTGCACCTATTTTTTTTAAAAAGGAAGAATAATATTGTTCTTTAAAAACAGTGAGGCCGGGCTCGGTGGCTCAGCCTGTAATCCCACGCCTTTGGGAGGCTGAGGTGAATGGATTGCCTGAGCCCACGGG
>NW_007256835.1:1351074-1356623 GCF_000164805.1 Carlito syrichta
ACTCAAAAAAAAAAAAAAAACCAGTGAGGACAGAAGAATAAGAATTTTGCAATACTCTAGGACTTTCCAGGGCTGGGGTTAGGACTCACTGGCATGACTATCTGGTTCATTTGGCTAACATATACCTCAGAAGGAAATGAGCGCAGTCATAGCTGGTTGCCACCAACCATTAAGATCACTAACCAATTCCTAAGTTACTTCCTGTGACTTTATAAGATCTTTGAACCCAAACATGGGACACAAAGAAAGTGATTAAAACAAAAGCTCTTAGTGAAGTTTTTCAAGAGCCCCTTTAAAGTAGTCTTCTCTGCCCTCTGCTGGTGGTGAAAATAAAATCTACTTGAAAATAAATGGAGGCTGTCCCATAAAGCAGCAGTTCTTACCATGGTATAGGGACCTGGTTTGTCTCAGGGGATTGCAAGATCAAAACCATTTCATAATAATACTAAGTCATTATGCCTTTTACATCCTCAAGAGTGTACTGAGTATGAAAAGTGTATTGGCCAGGCTAGGTGGCTCAGCCTGTAATCCCAGTACTTTGAGAAATGAAGGAGAGTAGATTGTCTGAGCCCGTGGGTTCGAGACCAGCCTGGGCAACTTGGCGAGCCCTTGTCTCTACAATAAAACAAAAACAAACAAAAAAAGTGTATTTATATGAGTTCAGATTCCATACTGCAACAAATCTTTAAGAAATTACTTCTAAGCTGGGCTCAGTGGCTCAACCTGTAATCCCGCCTTTGGGAGGCTGAAGTGAGTGGATTGCCTGAGACCTGCCTGGGCAACTTGGTGAGACCTCATCTCTATAATAAATTAAAAAATTAGCCGGGCGTGGTAGTGCACGCCTGTAATTCCAGTTACTTAGAAGGCTGAGGTGGAAGGATCACCGGAGCCCCAGCAGGTCGAGGCTGCGGTGGCCGGGAGCGTGCCACTGCACTCCAGTCTGGGTGACAGAGTGAGACTCCAACTCAAAAAAAAAAAAAAAAGAATATGCAAAGAAAGAAAGAAAGCCCAGCTACTTCTAATAAGCAAGACATTAGAAAGGATTTGCAAAAATTAAAATGCCACCCTTCTCACTAAATCATTTTATAAGATATGGTTATTTTTCATTAAAATGTCACCATGTTAACATGTAATGGGTTTATTATTCTTATTTTTTAAATTTTAAAAATATTTTTAAAGTTTCTCTTAATCTCAAATCAATTTCTATTACAGTAAATATTAAAAAATAATAAAAATGATAAAATTTGAGTTGGAGTTTCACCCTGTCATCCAGACTGGAGTACAGTGGCACGATCACAGCTTCCCGCAGCCTCAACTTCCTAGGCTCAGATGATTCTATGCCCCAGCCTGTAGTCCCAGCTACGTACGTGGGATGCTGAGGTGGAAAGATCACCTGAGCCCAGGAGGTTGAGGCTGCCGTGATTCATGATTGTTATGATCATGCCACTGCACCCCAGCCTGGGCAACAGAGTGAGTCCCTGACTCAAAAAATTAAATAAATAAAACAAATTCTGTTTAACAAACTCATAGCATTATTCTTACTTGCTCCATGGCTGAGGATAAAAATGGAAGACAGGAGAAGAGAAAATATTTAATGCAGCAGAACTTTTGATGGCTCAAAAGTGAAAGACTTGGCATCTTACTAATTTCCTCTTCCTTCTGCAACCTTCTTTGACAGCCCTGTCCCTGGGTAATTCCTCCTCCAACCAGATGCCACGTGTACCATCCATTTACCACTGTGTATGCTGTCATGTTGGATATCTTTTGGTCTATGTGCATAGCACCACCTCTCCAAATAGACAAGATGCTTGAGAGTACAAACCATTATATAGTTTTGTATCCTCAATAGCACTGTGGACAGAATACTATATACAGCTGACTCTGAGTAAATATTACCTCAAAGGTAGTCAACCTAAAGACAGATAAAAAAAGGTTAGTCCAATACTTTCACCCTGTCTCCTCAATACCCTTTGTCCATCAGGGCCATGTTAGTACTCATTATATACAGGTATTTTTCAATTCCCTCAGTAGCTAATATGATAAAACAGCAGCCAGACTCACACAATATATAATAGACTACATGTTTGAGATAATATCATTTTATATACTACTTATTCTTTTTTTTTTTTTTTTTGAGTCAGAGTCTGTTGCCCAGGATGGAGTGCAGATTACAGCCTCGACCTGCTGGGCTTAGGTGATCCTTCTGCCTCAGCCTTCCAAGTAGCTGGACTCCAGGTACATGCCACCACACCTAGCCAATTTTTTTGATTTATTGTACAAACAAGATCTTGCCATGTTGCCCAGGCTGGTCTCAAACTTCTGGTCTCAGGCAATCCTCTCACCTTGGCCTCCCAAAGTGCTAGGATTACAGAATTGAGTCACTGTACCCAACTAGTTACTCTTTTTCAAATAGGAATGCTTGAATTTCCATAAATTAAGTGAATATATGTATATAACTCTGAGATTAGAAAGAATCTTCTATAAATAAAGCATTTTTTTTTTTTTGAGTTGGAGTCTCACTCTGTCGCCCAGACTGGAGTGCAGAGCCCAGCCTCGACCTGCTGGGCTCAGGTGATCCTTCCACCTCAGCATTCCAAGTAGCTGGAACGACAGGCGTGCGCTACCATGCCTGGATAATTTTTGATTTATTGTAGAGATGAGGTCTCGCCAAGTTGCCCAGGCGGGTCTCGAACCCGTGGGCTCAGGCAATCCACTCACCTCAGCCTCCCAAAGGCACGGGATTACAGGCTGAGCCACCGAGCCTGGCTATAAATAAAGCATATTATATGTGCTTCATGTTAGATGGTTACTTACAGGTATTTTGCTTATGTATATTTAAACTTGTTCTCAGTTGTGATGTAGACAGTTGCAGTTGCAAGACAAGTGACCTCTTGATTAGCAATTTAAAACTATTTTGCAGTTTGATCCTTAATTGGGACAACATAGAATTTTTACCACACTTTTAGTGGAAGGAACTTAAGTTCAAATCCTGCCACTTACTAGTCTGACATTGGGCAATTTCCAATGTACCTGATCCTTGGTTCCTTCATCCATAAAAACAAAATACAAGTAATATCTATCTCATGAGCTGGTTATAAGAATTAAATGATGTATATGTAAACACCATACTAGGGGAAATGATACCTAGTAGGCACTCGTTGACTATTACTAATTACTTCTTTTAACTGCCCACTGTTACCATAATGTTTGCAGGAGTTTTTGTAGTTTTGGGTGTATCTCAAAATCTGAGACCGGGAACATCACCTCATGACCTTTTATGCGCCCTTACCCTGCTAATCCTACATACTGGAATACATACACATTAATCCCAAAATACACACTCCAACTATAAGCAGAGCTCTATTTCTTGTGTTCTTTCCCAAAGCGCCAGATAACATCAGAGAATCCATGCTGAATAATTTGTCTTACATTAACAAAAGGGGTCAGGAGATCTTGGTCCTAGGACCATGGTCTGCCCCTAATTTGACCACATGGTTTTAGGCAGGTTACTTAATCTCCTCAATGAGCCTCGGGGTGTCCTCAGTCCTAAAAGGAGTGGCAGCCTCAACCACTCTCAGTGTCCCTCCAGATTCTAAACTGGGAAGAAACTGCCCACACACCAAAAAGATTAGAGGTGACTGTCAATCCCTCTGACTGGATTTAAATCCCTAAATACTCTCCCCAAACCCAGCTCAAACGTCACTGCTTCCGACTTCTGGGCTCCTTCGCATTTTGTAAATGCTAGGGAGAGATTTTGTAAACCTCAAGGGTCCACATTAGCCCCTGCGCCCTCAAGCGGCCGGGACCCCACAGGATGCATGGTGGGCGCCTAAGCCCCTCGGAAGCTGTTTCCGCAGCCCCTACCTAAGACGTGCTGAATGAGTGAGGACGGAATGAAATCATGGCCCCAAGGCGCTAGACAATGCCTGGCAAAGGCAAGCGCTCGAGAGATGTCGGCTAATATCAGTATTCAACGGGTCCCAGGCCCTCCTGGAGCCTAAGTTTCCTCAGATGAAATGAGGCGGGGCAGACAATGTCCAAAGCCCCCCAGCAGCGGGGCGGAGGGTCGCGAGGAGGGCCTGAGGGGCGCACGCTGCGGGGGGAAGCCCGGCGGCCCTGAGAGCCCCGCGGCCTGAGAGTCCCAGGTCCAGGCCGGCGCCGAGATGCGTCCTCTCACCTCCCGGGCTCAGCAGCAGCTTCAGTGCCTCCGAAATCCGATCCAGACCGCATATCTCCAAAGCCTCGCAGCCCACGGCCTGTCGCGGGGCCGCCATGACTGGAGTGGAACGCGCCCCTTGCGGCCCGCTCAAAGCGCCAGGGCGGGCGGCCGCGGCCGCCATGTTGAGTGCGGCAAGAGGCGCGGGGCGCACTACGGGGCGGGGCCGACTCGGTTGGGAACGCCTCCTTTCCCCTAATGTGTAAGGTTTTCCGGTTTCTTTTACTCTCCTGGGGGAGGGGGCGGGGGCGAACATCTAACAACCTGCGTACTCTCACAGTTTCAGAAACTCAATGTGACTGATATATCAAGAAGGAAGAAAGAAGTAGTTTATCGAAATGTGCATTGCAGTATGAAAGTACTCAGATACCGAATACCGGCAGACGCAACACTGGCAGATATAATAAAATAGATGTTTTTGCAGCTACTTATAGTGAAGTATGGATAAGTAGAATATTCAACTGAATATCATTGAATTTCTTTTATAAGTGCCATTTACAAATCAACACTAGGGGCCGGTCGCGGTGACTCACGCCTATATTCCCAGCACTTCGGAAGGCCGAGGTGAGAGGATTGCCTGAGGCCACGGGTTTGAGACCAGCCTGGGCAACTTGGTGAGACCGCATCTCTACAATAAATCAAAAAATTAGCCTGGCGTGATGGCACGTGCCTGTAATTCCAGCTACTTGGAAGACTGAGGCGGAAGGATCACCTGAGCCCAGCCTGTCGAGGCTGCGGGGATTGTGAGCATGCCACTGCACTCCAGCCTGGGCAACAGAGTGAAACGCCTACTCAAAAAAAAAAAAAAAAAAAAAATCAACACTAGACTATTGCTTTGCTAAACTGTGGTGTGGCCATGTGCTCTTTGAGCTATGGCCAGTCCATGTTTTCTTAAGCTCTGGCCCCCTCCCGTATCTTGGGTAGATGAATCACCTCTTTCTATGTCTAATTTACTTTCTAAATAAACTATATTCTCTAATTTAAAAAAAAAAAAAAAAAACACTAAACACAGACATACACACACATGTAAATCCATTGTCTGCCAGGTGCAGTCGCTCACTCCTGTAATCCCAGCACTTTGGGAAGCCAATGTGGGAGGATTACTTAAGGCCAGGAGTTCAAGACCAGCTTGGGTAACATAGTGAGCCCTCATCTCTCAGAAAAAATCAAAAATTAGCCAGGCGTGGTGGTGTGCACAGGTACTTGAGAGGCTGAGGTGGAAGAATTTCCCGAGCCTAGGAGGTCAGGGCTGTGATGTACTGCAACTGTGCCATCACTACTCCAGCCTGGGTGACAGAGTGAAACCCTGACTAAAAAAAAAAAAAAAAAAAAA
>NW_007256835.1:1356643-1357874 GCF_000164805.1 Carlito syrichta
GGGTTTGAGACCCGCCTGGGCAGGCAAGACCTCATCTCTACAATAAATTAAAAAAAAAAACATTAGCCAGGCGTGGTAGCGCGCACCTGTAGTTCCAGCTACTCAGAAGGCTGAGGTGGAAGGATCGCCGGAGCCCAGCAGTTCGAGGCTGCGGTGGCAGGGAACGGCCACTGCACTCCAGTCTGGGCGACAGAGTGAGACTCCGACTCAAAAAAAAAAAAATCTATTGTGAATGTAATAGCCACAGATGATGCTGATGGTGATATGATTGACTTAGTAAAGTAAAAGTTTGATCTTTGTTCTATTTTCATGGTTATTGCATTCCTGGAAAACTCAGTGTAACTTAAAACTGTGCCAAAGAAAAATGTGCTTGTAGATGGGCTCAGTGGCTCAGCCTGTAATCTCAGCACTTTGGGAGGCTGAGGTGAGTGGATTGCCTGAGCTTCAAGACCCACCTGGGCAACTTGGCAAGACCTCATCTCTACAATAAATCAAAAAATTAGCTGGGCGTGGTAGTGCGCACCTGTAGTTCCAGCTACTTGGAAGGCTAAAGCAGAAGGATCGCCAAAGCCCAGCAGGTGGAGGCTGCAGTGGCCGGGAGCGGACACTACACTCCAGTCTCAGCAATGGAGTGAGACTCCAACTGAAAAAAGAAAAAGAAAAATATGCTTGTATGTAAAACAGAATGGGTGTGAGGTTTGGATCATCAGAAACAAGTTCTTCGTCTACATAAATACTGGTAGGACATTCAAAAGTCATGTTGTCTAAAAGTCATGCAGCAAACACAGGACAACTAACTCTTCTGGGAGCAGAACCTGTGTGCGCCTGCTCCTCCCCTCACTAAAATTCGAGCATGCCCTCCTGTCATTGTCACAACCAAGAACACCACACCCAATCCTGAAAATGCTCTGGAAGAGGTTGTTCTGACCCTCTCTGAGACCCAGTGAGCCTGTCTGAGTTCGTGGCTGATGACTGCCCTTAAGCATGAACTGCTGGAAGTCTTGGGAAACAAGGTGTGTCCCACATACAAGCTATTGGTCCCGGGGAAAGAAGCTGTTCATTTAACTCCTTTCTCAAAGTCAGTCAGTCCCCTCCTGGTCACTTCCCTGTCTCTGAGTTCCAGCTGAAACCCATCAACCATTTCCCAGTCTCTCAACTGAGGGATAAAGAACAGTTTTCTTTTTTTTTTTGAGTTGGAGTCTCACTCTGTCGCCCAGACTGGAGTGCAGTG
>NW_007256835.1:1358209-1359051 GCF_000164805.1 Carlito syrichta
ATCCTTCCGCCTCAGCCTTCCGAGTAGCCGAAATTACAGGCATGCGCTACCACGCCCGGATGATTTTTTGATTTATTGTAGAGATGAGGTCTCGCTGCCCAGATGGGCCTCGAACCCGCGGGCTCAGGGAATCCACTCACCTCAGCCTCACAAAGGCGCGGGATTACAGGCTGAGCCACTGAGCCCGGCTAAGAACCGTTTTCAAAAGACTATCAGGAGGCGTTAAAGTGACACTGCTCTCAAGTATTTGGCAATGCCTGCCAACTCTTCCCCTCAATCTGTTCCTCAAATAAAATCCTGCCACAACATTTGTAAATTGGGAAAACATTTTTGTAAGTACAATTTCCTTTTTTTTTCCTCCCAGAGGATAGTTTTTCTTTAGTCCTTAAGGACTTAGCTTCTTACATAGGGGTTTTGGTGGCAGTTGTGGGGCAGTACCCACAGGTCTAAATCAGGTCATTGTTGCAGTGTTCGGTCCTTGAAGGGTTCACGAGATTGATTCCTGTCTACCCTGCTGTGAACAGCACAACTCATGCAGTAATATAGCTTCACAAACAGCCTGGAAAGCACCTAGGTGTCAGAGACACTCCAAAAATGTCCCTGCTGGCTGTGGTCTCTACTATTGTTATGGTCCGAGTAACCCTCAGCTGCTCCCCTTGATACCAATAAATCAAAGGGGTAGAGAACTGGTAGAAAGTTTATTTCTGAGTTTGAATCCAGGGAGCAGAGCCAGACTCAAGGTCTTTCTAAAATGGTTCTGCTCACCCTCCACGCTTTTACAGTTCACTTTTTTTTTTTTTGAGTTGGAGTCTCACTCTGTCATCCAGACTGGAGTGCAGTGG
>NW_007256835.1:1359196-1375672 GCF_000164805.1 Carlito syrichta
CACCGAGCCTGGCTCTTTTTTTTTTTTTTAATTGTAGGGATGAGTTCTCGCCAAATTGCCCGGGCTGGTCTAGAACCCACGGACTCAGGCAATCCACTCCAAAAATGGCCTTCCAGAGTGCTGGGATTACAGGCTGAACCACCAAACCTGGCCATATAGTTAACTTGTATATGTCTAGAGTTGTTAGTACCTATATATTAAGCACATGAGCATTGTATAAAACTTGAGTTTCAACCGCATTCATCAATAGTGACATTTTCAGTCCAGACTTCCTGGTGTCAGGTATCAGAGGTATCTCATAGTTTTTATCAGTAGGGCTTGGCAGAGCCATCAATCAAACTTGCCCTAGGGAAAAGGACCTAAGACATCATGCCTTATGCAAAGTTATACAAATCACAAAACTTATTACATTGATGCAAAAGTTACATAAATCACAAGGCTTACAATTACATTGATACTATGTTATTCAAACTTATAACCACTCAGAAAAAAGGGAGTAAAAGGAGATTTGCATCTTTCAGTTGACTGTAGTAGACTACAGGGAAGTCAAGGATCCCCTGAAGCAACTTACTGGGAGTGTGTAGGAGATAAAGGGAAGTGCACCTTTTATTCGCTCTCGGGAATATTGCTCAGGAATGTTCAGGAGTGCTTGCACCCTTGCCATTCCTTTCTCTGGTGGCTGTGACAATATGGACAGACATTATAGGTCTCTGTATCACAGAGTTTGTTTCGAACGATGGCTTCTTTTTTTTTTTTTTTGAGTTGGAGTCTCACTTTGTCATCCAGGCTAGAGAGCAATGGCATGCTCACGGCCACCACAGCCTCGACCTGCTGGGCTCAGGTGATCCTTCTGCCTCAGCCTTCCAAGTAGCTGGAATTACAAGTATGCACCACCATGCCCGGCTAATGTTTTGATTTATTGTAGAGATGAGGTCTCACCAAGTTGCCCAGGCGGGTCTTGAAACCCTGGGCTCAGGCAATCCACTCACCTCGGCCTCCCAAGCACAGGATTACAGGCTGAGCCACTGAGCCCAGCCACAACAGCTTCTTAATGGCCTTGGCCTTGGGTGCCCATTGGGCTCGGCTCCTGCAGTGAATAGGCTGCACCAGGCCAGGTCATGACCCTTGTTTCTTCTTTTCTTTTGTCATCTTGGAAGGCAGAACCCAAGAGGAAAAAGCTTTTTTTTTTTGGTTTTGTGTTTGAGACAGGGTCAGGCTGGAGTGCAGTGGTGCGATCATAGCTCACTGCAGCCATCTCCTGGATTCAAGTGATCCTTTTGCCTCAACCTCCCAAATAAAAACATTTTTGAAGGGAAAAATAAATGACTAACAAAATTATCACAATGCTGTTTTTATTGTGTGTATTCCCCACCAGACTTCGTCATTAGACAAATTTTCCTCCATTATGTGTGGGCACAAGTTCATTTTGGAAATTTAAAAAATTGACTGGACAAGGTAGCTCACACATATAATCTCAGCACTTTGGGAGGCCTAGGTGGGAGGATCACTTGAGCCCAGGAGTTCAAGGCCAGCCTGGGCAACATAGTGAGACCTCATCTCTACAATAAAATAAAATCATTAGCAGGGCATTGTGGCACATGCCTGAAGTCCCAGCTACTTGAGAGGCTGAGGCAGAATGATTGCCTGAACCTATGAGGTCGAGGCTGTGGTGAGCTGTGATTGTGCTACTGCACTCCAGCCTGGGCAAAGAGTGAGACTTTGACTCAAAAAAAAAAAAAAGGTCATTTTGAAATGTGAAACACTTGATGAAATAGGTATAAAGCATTGTGTGGGAAAGGCCAACCCCTAAAATTTGTGAAGATTGGAGCAAAAATACAAGTGGAGGTCCTCATATCATAGATCTAAATATTTCAAAATTTAGAAGTCAAACTATACACTGTTAAATACAATCTTTTCTATCATCCTACCTAATTATCAGACTTAGTCTCAGAGCTCCACAATGAACATGGAAGCATCGAGGGAGCCATTCCCACCCCCTGTAGCCTGGCCTCATTTTCTTCTTACTAGCATCTCCATCTTGCATGGTGAGGGTTTTGTACTTACACATCTGGACATCCCAGCCCTGCATATTCAGGCTCAGTGTATTCCTCCCTCCCCCAAGCAGTTACTACTTGGCCCTCTGATCTAGGACTGTACACATGAGGAGCATGGTGCACCTTTTAGAGGGCAGACCAAATGAAGAGTCCTGCATAGCACTGGAAGCAGGCTCAGGATGGCTGGGAGGGAATTCCAGAATCCCAGAACCTGGAGTGTGGTCTCGGAAGAGGGTGAGGATTTGGGGTGAACAAGTCTTCTAGGCCTGGCAGAAATTCTTGCCCAGGGGGAGGGGCTTGATCAAAAGCATGGGCCCAGAATCACAGTCCTAACAGCTAAAATCTAAGGGCAATACTGATATGGAATTTACAAAAGATGGTAAGAGGATTTCCAGAGCTGAGAATCCTTTCTTCCAAAGTATTATGAGATCTGGACATCACCGTTTATGTCTTTTAGGCTCTATATTCTCAGATATCACGAATTGTCATGCCTATATAAAATTAATATAGGGTCACGGGATAAAAACAATGGAAAAGGCCCAAGACATGCAAAGTTGGAACTATGGTTAGAAATCAACAAATCTGTTGTTTCTAACTGTGTCTTCACTTCAAAAGAAAGCCAAAGGTCACACAGATCTCCTTGATAGCATCCAGAAGTTTGATCAGCCAAAGGGCATGAGCAACTTTGATCTCCAGGGAGCCCACATACCTTCCTACTAAAGCTATCTCTATTGCAAAACTTACAGCTGGTGTTTGGGATGTTTTTCAGACACTGAGCTCTGATGGACTCGTGACCTCACCCAGACCTGGGACACATACCAAGGAGCTGACTCTAAGGGTCCTGGGTCTCCCCCTCCCAGAAACTGGCTCTGTGCATGAAGACAATTTCGACACCCATGACTTCATCCCAGCCAGTCGACAGGGACCATTCCCTAGACCCCTGCCCACGGAATTATTCCCTAAAAACCCTGGCCTAAGCCAGGCTCGGTGGCTCAGCTTGTAATCCCGCGCCTTTGGGAGGCTGAGGTGAGTGGAATGCCTGAGCCTGCGGGTTCAAGACCCACCTGGGCAACTTGGTGAGACCTCATCTCTACAATAAATCAAAATGAGCCGGACGTGGTAGCGCACACCTGTAGTTCCAGACACTTGGAAGGCTGAGGCGGAAGGATCGCCGGAGCCCAGCAGGTCGAGGCTGCGGTGGATGGGAGCAGTCACTGCACTCCAGTCTGGGCGACAGAGTGAGATCCAACTCAAAAAATAAAAATAAAAATAGAAATAAATTTAAAAGAAACCTGGCCTAAAATTCTCAGGGAGGTAGATTGGAGAATCATCTTCTGTCCTTGCTCTGCTGTTTTACAATTATTAAACTCTGTGTGGCAACAACTGCTGTCAATGTATTGACTTTTGTGAGAAGCAAGCATAAGAATCCAGTTAGTCCCCAATAATAAAATCTCCAAAAATTTTTTTTTTTTTTTTAGAGTCTCACTCTGTCACCCAGACTGAAATGTAGTGGCTGCTCCCGGCCACTGCAGCCTCGACCTGCTGGGCTCCAGCAATCCTTCCACCTCAGCCTTCCAAGTAGCTGGAATTACAGTCATGCGCTACCACGCCTGGCTGATTTTTTAATTTATTGTAGAGATGAGGTCTCGCTGCCCAGGCGGGTCTCGAACTCGCGGGCTCAGGCAATCCACTCACCTCAGCCTCCCAAAGGCACAGGATTACAGGCTGAGCCACCGAGCCGGCTCACTAGGTGCATTTTAATATGTGTGACAGGATGTTGGGGAAGTGCCTAGAACCTATGAGACTGTAATGTAAATGGGCCCTGTGTCTGAATAAAAGGAAACATTCCCAGACTTCTGGCCTCCAATCATTCAAATGAGCTTTTAAATTCCCTGTTTCCAGCCAGTGCGGTGTTTCATGCCTATAATCCCAACACTTTGGGAGGCCGAGGCAAGAGGATTGCCTGAGCCCACGGGTTTGAGACCAACCTGAGCAACTTAGTGAGACCTCGTCTCTACAATAAATCAAAAAATTAGCTGGGCATGGTGGCACATGCCTGTAGTTCCAGCTACTTGGAAGGCTGAGGCGGAAGGATCACCTGAGCCCAGCAGGTGGAGGGTGCGGTGACCATAAATGTGCCACTGCACTCCAGCCTGGGTGACAGAGTGAAGCTCCAACTCAAAAAAAAAAAAAAAAAAAAAAGTACCATTTCCTTAGAATGCTGTATTCAAGCTTATGGAATTTTAGTTTATAAAACTTGAATTATATCAGCCCCTTTCCAGTTTGCTCTGGGCAGCTTTGTGAAAACACAGAGGAACAGGTCAGGCGTGGTGGCTCACACTTGTAATCCCAGAACTTTTGCAGGCCTAGGTGAGAGGATTGCCTGAGCCCAGGGGTTTGAGACCAGCCCGGGCAACTTGGTGAAAACTCGACTCCACAATAAATCAAAAAAGTAGCCGGGAATGGTGGCCTGCGCTGGTAGTTCCAGCTACTTGGAAGGCTGAAGTGGAAGGATCACCTAAACCCTCCAGGTTGAAGCTGCGGTGGCCGTGAGCAAGCCACTGTAATTCAGCCTGGGCGACAGAGGGAGCCTTCAACTCAAAAAAAAAAAAAAAAAAAATTCCCACAGAGGAACAGCTGGAGGACCTCCTGTAATATGCTATTCATCAGCCACTGCAAGAAATACATCTGAGAGGGGGCTGCCCCTCTGTGGAAAATCATACGGGGTTGTTTAAGCCACACACACTGAAGTCTGTATTCGTATAAATGGGTTCCATTGATTGAAGTTGACCAATAAGGTGCCCATTATCAGGGACTTGAGGAACAGCAGAAGAACAAGTCATCAAAGCAGGCCAGGGTTGTTTGAAGACCCCAGCAAATTAAGGGTTCTTCTGGAGCACTGTCTTCTAATACCACATGTGATTGCTGGAGGAGTTGCATTTCATTTTCCATAACTAGTCCCTAAATTCTTACCCTCTTCAAAATCTTAGTAACTGTTGATGCCCTCTCCCTCCATTCCACAAAGCAGGCACTGAAGTTTGTTTCTATTTATTTTAAAGGAAAGATTTTCTCTTTTTTCTTTTTCTTTATTTTCTGTTTTCAATAAGAAAAAGAGCCAGGTTCATTGACTCACTCCTGTAATCCCAGCACTTTGGGAGGATGAAGTGAGAGGATTGCCTGAGCCCAGGAGTTTAAGACCAGCCTGGGCAACTTGGCAAGATCCTGTTTCTACAATAAATCAAAAAATTAGCCGGGTGTGGTGGCGTATACCCGTGGTTCTAGCTACTTGGAAGGCTGAGGCAGAAGAATTCCCTGAGCCTAGCAGGTTGAGGCTGCAGTAGCCGTGACTGTGCCACTGCACTCTTGCTTCGCTTAGACAACAGAGTGAGACCAATTAAAAAAAAAAAAAAAAAAAGGCCAGCCTTGGTAGCTCAGCCTGTAATCCCAGCACTTTGGGAGGCTGAGGTGAGAGGACTGCCTGAGCCCACGGGTTCAAGACCTACCCGGGAAACTTGGCGAGACCTTGTCTCTACAATACATCAAAAAAATTAGCCGGGCGTGGTAGCATACGCCTCTAGTTCCAGCTACTTGGAAGGCTGAGGCAGAAGAATCGCCGGATCCCAGCAGGCCAAGGCTGCGGTGGCTGATTGTGCCACTGCCCTCCAGCCTGGATGACAGAGTGAGACTCCAACTCAAAAAAAAGGCTAGGCGAGGGGACTCACGCCTGTAATGCTAGCACTTTGGGAGGCAGAGGCGAGAGGATTGTCTGAGTCCAGGGGTTCGAGACCAGCCTGGGCAAATGGCGAGACCTCAACTCTAAAAAAAGTTAAAAAATGAGCTGGGCTTGGTGGTGTGCTCCTGTAGTCCCAGGTACTTAGGAGGCTGAGTTGGAATGGTCCCCCTGAGCCCAGGAGGTCGAGGCTGCAGTGAACTGTGATCATGCCACTGCATTCCAGCCTGGGCGGCAGAGTGGAATTCCAACTCAAAAAAAAAAAAAGAAAGAAAGAAAGAAAAGAAAGACTTTAGTGGTTCTACCTGACCCACTAAGTCCAGTCTTGGCCTTTTCTCTCCTAACATCCTTCATCTGCATAAACAATTTCCTCTATCCCAAGCTTCCTTGCTCAGCTCCTCATTCAATAATAAAAATAAAAGCTAACATTTAACAAAGTACTCCTATGAAGCAGGCATGCTTCTAAATGCGGTATACATATGACCTCATTTAGAGCTCAAAAACACTATGAAGCAGGTACAATTACCCTCATTTTGGAGATAAGGAAACTGAGGTACAGAAAGGTGAAGTAACTTGTCTAAGCTCACAGCTGGAAAGGACAGAAGCAGGATTCAAACCCAGGCAACGTGGCTCCAGTGTCTTGGCATCTAAAAAGTCAGCAAGAGAGAAACAGAGAAGCTGCTCCCCAGCCCTCTCATGCTCCCTCACTGGAGGCAACAGCCTTCTTCATGGTCTTTATCAGAAGTTAAAATTTCCCTGCTGGTGGTTGAGTGTGGTGGCTCATGCCTGTCACCCGATTTGATCTTCAAGTGGGAGGATTGCTTGAGGCCAGAAGTTCCAGACCAGCCTGGGCAACATAACATGACCTCATCTCTACCAAAAAAAAAATTAGTTGGGTGTGGTGGCACATGCCTGTAGCCCCAGCTACTCGGGAGGCTGAGGCAGAAGGACTGCCTGAACCCAGGAGGTTGAGGCTGCAGTGAGCTGTGATTGTGCCACTGCACTCCAGCTAGGCAACAGAGTGAGACCTGACTCAAAAATATGCTTATTGGCCATTTATGTATCTTCTTTAGAGAAATGTTCATTCAAATCCTTTCTTCGTTTTTAATTTATGGGTAAAAAGGGATGGGCTGGGAATATGTGTATTTACTTTGTGTAAGAGTTTAAAAAAAACAACCAAGAACTGAGATTTTGTATACTTTAACCATCTCCCCATTCCCCCCAAGTCCCAGACTCTGTAGCCACTCTCTGCTTCCGTAAGTTCTATTATTTTGTTTTTATTTTTTGAGTTGGAGTCTCACTCTGTCGCCCAGTCGAGAGTTCAGTGGCCGCTTCCGGCCACCGCAGCCTCGACCTGCTGGGCTCTGGCGATCCTTCCACCTCAGCCTTCCGAGTAGCTGGAACTACAGGTGTGCGCTACCACACCCAGCTCATATTTTTATTTTTTGAGTTGGAGTCTCACTCTGGTGCCCAGGCTGGAGTGCAGTGGCACGCTTCCGGCCACTGCAGCCTCGCCCTGCTGGGTTCCCACGATCCTTCCGTCTCCTTTTAAGTAACCAGAACTGCATGCGCACGCTACCAAGCCTGGCTAATTTTTGATGTAGAGACGAGGTCTTGCCAAGTTGCCTGGGCAAGTCTCGAACCCGCAGGCTCAGGCAATCCACTTGCCTCAGCTTCCCAAAGTGCTGGGATTACAGGCTGAGCCACCAAGCCCGGCCAGTTCTATTATTTTAGTTCCCACATATAAGTGAGACTATGCAGTATCTTTCCATGCCTAGCTTTTTTCACCCAGTATATTCTCTAATTTCATGCATGTTGTCACAAATGCCAGAATCTCCTTCTTTCTTAAGGCTGAATGATATTCTGCTGTGTATATACACATTTGCTTAACTATTCCTCTGTTGATGGACACTTAGGTTAATTCCATAAAGTGGCTATTGTGAATGGGGCTGCAATGAACAAAGAATGTAAGCATCTCTTTGACAAACTGACTTCACATCTTTTGAGTAAATATCCAGAAGTGGGATTGCTGGATCGCTTTCTCCATTTTCAAACCAAGTTGTTTGCTGTTGAGTTTTAGAACCTTTAAAATATATATTCTAGGAACAAATCCCTCATCAAATATATAATTTGTAAATATTTTCTCATCCTGTGGGTAGGCTTTTTTCTCTGTTGGTGGTATCCTGTCGTACTCCAAAGTTTAAAGCATTGATAAGTCCAATTTATCTATTTTTTCTTTTGTTGCCTAGGCTCTACAGCGTCATATTCAAGAAATCATTGCCAAATTCAACATCATAAATTTCCTGTTTTCTTCTTACAACTTGAGCCTTATGTTTAGTCTTTGATCCACTTTGGGCTAACTTCTTTTTTTTTTTTTTTGAGTTGAAGTCTCACTCTGTCGCCCAGACTGGAGTGCAGTGGCCGCTCCCGGCCACCGCAGCCTTGACCTGCTGGGCTCCGGCGATCCTTCCACCTCAGCCTTCCGAGTAGCCGGAATTACAGGCATGCACTACCACGCACAGCTGATTTTTTGATTTATTGTAGAGATGAGGTCTTGCTGCCCAGGCGGGTCTCGAACCCGCGGGCTCAAGCAATCCACTCACCTCAGCCTCCCAAAGGCGCGGGATTACAGGCTGAGCCACCGAGCCCGGCTTGGGCTAACTTTTGTGAATAGTAACGGGAAAAGGAAGGTCCCACTTTATTCTTTTGCATGCAGACATTCAGTTTCCCCAGCCCATTTGCTGAAGACTGTCCTTTCCCTCACTGAATAGGTTTGGCACCATTGTCAAATATCATTTGACCATGTATGCAAAGGTGTATTTCTGGGCTCCTTATTTCTGCCCAACTTTCTTCAAATATTTTAAAGCCCCCAAAATTGGAAACAATAGTACATGAACACTTACATACCTTTCACCTAGTCATTGTGAACATTTTGCCACCTTTACTTTCTCACTACCTCTCAATATATATTTTTGTTGAATCATGTTAATTTCCAGATACCATGATACTTTATCCTTCAGCATTTATCTCCTAAGAGTTATCTGAATCATGTTACAATTATTATACTCAAAATGTCTTTTTAAATTTTCACTGCAAGATTGAGCCAAGGTTCATACATCAGTGAACTCAAAAGAAATTATGCAAATTAAAATAACCCAGACACAAAAGGATGAACACAGGATTCTATGCACATAGAAAACAGAATAGAGATTACCAGAGGCTTGGAAGTGGTAGGAATGGAGTTATTGACCACTGGGTACAAAATTTGTTTGGAATGAAAAAAAAAGTTCTAAAAATAGGAGTGATGGCTACAACATTTTGAATGTGCTTATACCACTGAATTGTACACTTAAAAGTGGTTGAAGCAGGGTGCAGTGGCTCATACCTGCAATCCCATACTCTAGGAGCCAGAGGCGAGAGGATTGCCTAAGCCCAAGGGTTTGAGACCAGCCTGGACAACTTGGCAAGACCTCATCTCTACAATAAATCAAAAAAATTAACTTTGCATCATGGCGCACACCACCACTTTGAAGGTTGAGGTAGAAGGATCGCCGGAACCTAGCAGGTCAAGGCTGCGGTTGCTGTGAGTATGCCACCAACTGCACTCCAGCTTAGATGACAGAGTGAGATTCCAATTCAAAAACAAAAAGTGCGTCCGTAGTTCCAGCTACTTGGAAGGCTGAGGTGGAAGAATCACCTAAGTCCAGCAGGTGGAGGTTGCGGTGGCCGTGAGCTTGCAAATGCACACAGCCTGGGCAACTGAGTGAGACTACAACTCAAACAAAAAAAAAAAGTTCGAAATAAATGGATACAAAGTTCCCATTTGGGATGATGAAAAAGTTCTATAGGCCGGGCTCAGTGGCTCAGCCTGTAATCCCAGCACTTTGGGAGGCCGAGACGAGTGGATTGCCTGAGCCCGCGGGTTCGAGACCCATCTAGGCAACTTGGCAAGACCTCATCTCTACAATAAATCAAAAATTAGCCAGGCGTGATAGCGTGCACCTGTAGTTCCGGCTACTTGGAAGACTCCAACTCAAAAAATAAACAAATAAATAAAGTTCTGAAGATAATTATGATGGTTGCACAACGTGAATGCACTTAATGTCATTGAACTGTACTTAAAGATAGCTAAAATGGTAGTTTTATATTTTACCAGTTACCTACCACCAGCAGGTAACTGATTTTATTATAGAGACGTGGGGTACAAGTGAGGATTTTTTTTTTTTTGAGTTGAAGTCTCACTCTGTCACCCAGACTGAAGTGCAGTGGCCGCTTCTGGCCACCGCAGCCTCGACCTGCTGGACTCCGGCGATCCTTCTGCCTCAGCCTTCCAAGTAGCTGGAACTACAGGCGCGCGCTACCACGCCCGGCTAATTTTTTATTTTATTGTAGAGATGAGGTCTCACCAAGTTGCCCAGGCAGGTCTCGAACCCGCGGGCTCAGGCAATCTACTCACCTCAGCCTCCTAAAGTGCTGGGATTACAGGCTGAGCCACCGAGCCCGGTTTACAAGTGAGGATTAACTACATAGTTAGGCAGCATGCAGGTGAAGTTTGGGCTTCCAACTGGCCTTCCTTCCCCTGGTACCCTTTGTGTTGTCATGTGGCCCTCGCACTCTTCCCTCCCCTAGCAGTGCCCAGAAACTGCCGATATCTCTTTTGTGTTCATGTGATTATTTTGGGGTTTTTTTTTGAGCTGGCGTCTCACTCTGTCACCCAGGCTGGTGTGCAGTGGCACACTCACGGCCACCCAAGCATTGACTGCTAGGTTCCAGCGATCCTTCCACCTCAGCCTTCTAAGTAGCCACTACCCTCCAGTCTGGGTGACAGAGCACGCGCTACCACATCTGGCTAATTTTTTGATTTATTGTAGAGATGAAGTCTTGCCAAGATGCCCAGGCTGGTCTCAAACCCGTGGACTCAGGCAATCTACTCACCACGGCCTCCCAAAGTACTAGGATTACAGGCTGAACTACCGAGCCCAGCCTCATGTGATTATTGTTCAGGGCCTATTTAACACAGCAGGATGTTTAGCAGCACCCCTGGCCTTGACGGAAGTACCTCCCCAGGTATCTCCAGAAATGGCCAAATATCCCCTGGAAAGGGGGCCACACTCTTTCCTAGCAGAGAAGCATTAACTTTGATGACTAGGTGAACATTGCTTGAAACTTTGTTCTATTCCTCAGTTCAGCCCACTGTAGTCTCCCATGGACTCAGGAATTGTACTGGTTATACCACATGACACCTGGATACATGTTCTTCAAATAAAGTTACTTTGTGAATGTAGTTTCTCTGACTTTGCACCCAGCAGAATGATAGAAAGTTCTGGAGAAGTCATGCCAGTGTGACACTTCTTTCTCTGTATTCTGACGGAGCTCAGCCCCTTCATCTACCTTTTGTATTGCCTAGAAATGTGGTAGAATCAAATAAAATAAGTTTGACAATGGTTTGACAAAATTCTTTAATAAAATTTATAAAAATGCATTTGAGGATAATTTTCTCAGCTTAAACTGTTTTCCTTTTCCACTCCCAAAGAAAATATAAAATTATCAGCACCTACACACATATACACTCAAAACTACAGAGACATTCTCTACATAGAACTAAACTAGTTAAAACTGCAGAAAAATCAAGACATTTCAAAAAGTGATTGTAGAGTTGATTTTTTTTCCTCCCAAAACATTTGACAGGCAGTAAAACTATTTCAATAAAACTCTTTCCTGTGATTGCCAAAAGTTGAAATTTGTATTTTGAATTTAAAAAGCTCCAAATTGGCTGGGCACGGTGGCTTGCCCCTATAATCCCAGCATTTTGAGAGGCCAAGGTGAGGACTGCCTGAGCTCATGAGTTCGAGATCAGCCTGGGCAACCTGGTGAGACCTCGTCTCTACAAAAAATCCAAAAAAATTAGCCAGGTATGGGTGGCATGTGCCTGTAGTTCCAGCTTCTTGGAAGGATGAGGCGGAAGGATCCTCTGAGCCCAGCAGGTCGAGGCTGCAGGGGTAGTGAGCATGCCACTGTACTATAGCCTGGGCGACAGAGTGAGACTCCACCTCAAAGTAAAATAAAAAGCTTCAAATTAAGATACTCTCAGCAGGGCACGGCGGCTCACCTATAATCCTAGCACTTTGGGAGGCCGAGGTGAGAGGATTACCTGAGCCCATGGGTTCGAAACCAGTCCGGGCAACTTGGCGACACCTCATCTCTACAATAAATCAAAACATTAGCCGGGCATGGTGGTGCATGCCTGTAGTTTCAGCTGCTTGGAAGGCTGAGGTGGAAAGATCGCCTGAGCCCAGCAGCTTGAGGCTGCGGTGGCCGGGAGTGTGCCACTACCCTCCAGTCTGGGTGACAGAGTGAGACTCCAACTCAAAAAAAAAAAAAGATTCTCCACCCCACCTGCCTTATCTTAACACCCTTTAGGGCAGTACTTTTTTTCTGTTCCTAAGAAAAAAATTGGGATTTCCAATATTCTCAGCTTTCAATCCAGACTTGGAGTTAGGCAAATGAGTCCAGATCAGCTGGCATTTTCTATAGACATCATCAAAAGCAGGCACTTGGGGACTCTAGGCTTCAGATACAGAGCATGGTATAAGGATCCTGGGTAGGAAACAGGTGTTGAGATTCCTCCATTCTTCCAGAATTTTCAGAGAGGAGGTAGACCCACTTCAATCATCAGCATGAGTTTGCTAAGTTGTCAGGCCCAAGGCCAGGCTCTTCTGCCGTCTCCACGCCTGCTTTTCATACCTCCCCTCTGTCTTTGGCCGCAGCACTTTAGGCACTATTCTAAGTCTCAGAATTCAACACTCTTGTTTCAGTGTTAAATAAACATTAAAAATTAAGTGGCACCTGAAAACTCACTACATTTTCTCATCAAGTTTCCCTGTTTAGAACCAAAGTACCCTATAATGGCGTTCACATCCCAAACATTCTTACTCAGAACAAATCAATGGATAGATGCCTATTTCAAGTTATATACTCAGGAGATAAAAAAGGAAAATCAAAGGTCTTTAGAGTATACAATGCACAGTCAAGACAAGGTCAGACCAGAACACGGTCAGACCAAGACACAAGCCTTTCACTTTCAAAAGGGCCCAGTCATTTCTACATCTCCAGACTCAGCAACATAATGAGAACTTGTCTCCACAAAATCTCCAAGAATTAGCTAGATGTGTGACGGACGCCTATGATCCCAGCTACTCAGGAGGCTAAGGTAGAAGGATCACCTGAACCCAGGAGGTGGAGGTTATGGCGAGCCATGATCATGCCACTGCACTCCAGCCTGGGTGACAGAGTGAGACCCCAACTAAAAAAAAAAAAAAAAATTTACATTAGAGAAACTCTCATCTGAGGCAAAGCAGTAGAATTCAGGAACAAAAGTAGATATAAGAACATGGAGGTTGGTGCAGTGGCTCATGTCTATATTTCCAGCAATTTGGGAAGCCAAGGTGGGAGAATTGCTTGAGCCCAGGAGTTCAAGACCAGTCTGGGCAACATAGTGAGACCTCATCTGTAAAAAATAAAAAAATAAAGAAATTAGCAGGGTGTGGTAATGTGTGTCTGTGCTCCCAGTTACTTGGGAGACTGAGGTGAAAGGGTCGCTTGAGCCCAGGAGATCAGGTTATTGTGAGATGTGATCAGGCCACTGAACTCCAATCTGGGTGACAGAGCAAGACCTTGCATCAAAAAAAAAAAAAAAAAAAAAGAGCATGGGATACCAGTGCTGTGATAAGGGTGGGAAGGAAAGCACACAAATTCAAAACAAATTTTATACACATAAAAAAAGAGAACTTGAAGTTGACTCCTCCCCATCCTCTTAAAAGTGAGACACAACCTCTTTAAAAAATCTTCAAGCAGCTGGCAGAACCTTCTGAAATTAAAGTTGGGTTTTTTTTTGAAATATTACAATTTGGGAACTTTTTGGACATCATCACCATGTAAAGAACAATGAAAGGAGAAAGAAGATTCCAGGAAGACGTCTTCTTCCTAACACACACAGATTCGAGTTGTAAAGTGGAGACCGTAACTATTCTAACTGCATCACTGACCAGTCTCTTTCTCCCAGAAACTCATCTCAAGGGAAGGGAGGCTGAAGAACCACAGCAACATTATTTCTGTGCTTCTCCTCGCACCAATTCCGGGACCCATCTCTAGAGTCCCCTAGTCGTCCTCACCGCCTCCATACATATCCGCCAGTTTCTTGAAGCGATTGCCCCATTCATTCAGATAGTCATAGTCCTGGTCTTGGTCTGACTCCGAGGAGTTCAGGGAGCTCAGACTAGCCGCTTCGGAGCCACTTCCTTCATAGTCAAAAACGAGCAGAGAGTCGTAAGGGGGCGCTGTGGGGTCACTATCCGCCGCCTTCAGGTTCTAAAGAAAGGAGACAACAGGATCTTTCAGTCAAAGGACCAACCAGCACACCCGTCACCTTCTCTCGGTGCCTCAAGCAATATTTAAGGCATGACAATGTAACAAGACTACAGAACACCATGAAGCAATGAACACCAACAAGGCGCATTCACACAAATTGGCATGGAAAAATGGACGTGGTATGCTGTTGATGAAAGGAGAAGGACACAGAAAAATATGCAGAATGCTTTCCCCTTAAACCAAAATGGAAAATTATATGTAGGCAGGGGAGATATAAGTACCAACCAATCAGGATGGGATGCCCATACATCAGGGTAGGGGCACCATGCCACCAGTCAGGGTGGGCAGAAGCTAAAAGCGATGAAGACAGTCACACTGTGCAACAGGCTAGCTTTCAGCCCAGAAAGTTCTAGAAGGATGAGAGCCCCAATTTTTTTTTTTTTTGAGTTGGGGTCTCACTCTGTCGCCCAGACTGGAGTGCAGTGGCCGCTCCCGGCCACCGCAGCCTCGACCTGCTGGGCTCCGGCGATCCTTCTGCCTCAGTCTTCCAAGTAGTTGGAACTACAGGCACGCGCTACCACGCCCAGTTTATTTATTTATTTTTAATTTTTTAATTTTTTTGAGTTGGAGTCTTACTCTGTCAACCAGACTGGAGTGCAGTGGCCACTCCTGGCCACCGCAGCCTCAACCTGCTGGGCTCCGGCAATTCTTTCGCCTCAGCCTTCCAGGTAGCTGGAATTACAGGCACGCACTACCATGCCCAGCTAATTTTTTTGATATATTGTAGAGATGAGGTCTTGCCAAGTTGCCCAGGTGGGTCTCGAACCCGTGGGCTCAAGCAATCCACTCACCTCAGCTCCCCAAAGGCACGGGATTATAGGCTGAGCCACCGAGCCCGGCTTATTTTTTTCTTTATATACTTAATTTTTCATAGTTTATATATACATATATAGTTTGTTTGTTTGTTTGTTTGAATCAGAGTTTCACTCTGTCACCCAGACTGCAGTGCAGTGGCAGGCTCATGGCCACTGCAGCCTCGATCTGCTGGATTCAGGCAATCCTTCTGCTTCAGCCTTCCAAGTAGCTAAAACTACTGATGTGCGCCACCATGCCCAGCTAATTTTTCTTGACTTATTGTAGAGATGAGGTCTCACCAAGTTGCCCAGGGTGGTCACAAACTCTTAGGCTCAGGTAATCCTCTCACCTCGGCCTCCCAAAGTGCCAGGATTATAGGGATGAGCCACCACACCCAGTCTAATTTAAATTTTTTAAATAGCAAGCATATTATTTTTATAATTTAAATTAAAACTACAAATATATGTGATGACTTGCAAATTAATGTGAATGGAGGAAGGGATCTGAATCCAGATTAATCTAAAAGGGATTGTGTTGGGTGTGGTGATTCGCATCTATAATTCCGGCACTTTGGGAGGTTAAGGTAGGAGGACCGCTTGAGCTCAGGAGTTGGAGACCAGCTTGGGAAAACACAGTGAGACCTCATCTCTACAAAAAACAAAAAATTAGCTGAAAGTGGTGGCACATGCCTGTAATCTCAGCTACTTGAGAGGCTGAGGCAGGAGGATTGCTTGAGCCCTGGAGTTCAAGGTTATAGTGAGCCATGATTGTGCCACTGCACAATCATGTGAGACCCCCCCAACTTGAATGAATGGGATGGGTAAACTGGTTCTTTCTGTTTCTGGTTTTCACTGAGGATCCAGTAGCTGGAATGGATGCGACATGGTTACTTCAGCATTGCTGTTGTGCCTTATATAGTCCTCAGTGACAACAGCTGCCGTAGGAGGCTAAAGTGAAGCCAGCTCTCACCCTGAAGATTCACTGAGGGTTACTGGACCACCAGACAAGCCCTGAAGATCATTTCAGTAACTATTCCCTTACTGGGTTCTTTCTCATCTTATCCTAAGCTAATTAACTTAATGCCTCATTATTTTCCTTTGAAAGTAGGAATAACTCTGTGATAGTTTTGGCCAATAACATGTTGGATGACTACCTTGTTGAATAAGAAGATGGCTTGCTAGAAGAAAGATTTTTACCCTCTGCTTTGCCCTTCATACCTCTTTTTTTTTTTTGAGTTGGAGTCTCACTCTGTCACCCAGACTGGAGTGCATTGGCCGCTCCCGGCCACTGCAGCCTCGACCTGCTGGGCGCCGGCGATCCCTCCGCTTCAGCCTTCCAAGTAGCTGGAACTACAGGCGCGCGCTACCATGCCCAGCTGATTTTTTATTTTATTGTAGAGATGAGGTCTCACCTGCCCAGGCGGGTCTCAAACCCGCGGGCTCAGGCAGTCCACTCACCTCAGCCTCCCAA
>NW_007256835.1:1375795-1387296 GCF_000164805.1 Carlito syrichta
TGGGCAACATGGCGAGACCTTGTCTCTACATAAAAAAAAAAAAAAATTAGCCAGGCGTGGTGGCACACACCTACAGTTCCAGCTATTTGGAAGATTGAGGCGGAAGGATCACCTGAGCCCACTAGGTCAAGGCTGAGGTGGCCATGAGTGTGCCACTGCACTCCAGCCCAGGCGACAGAGTGAGCCTCTGACTCAAAAAAAAAAAAAAAAAAAGGTGGACGATGGAAGATCCTGATGCACCAGCCAAGAATACTGAGGGTCAATCTGTTTGCTTCTCCTCTAGAGTGGAATGCACTTCTGGCATGTACAACATGGATACTGTTTTTCTGACCCTCCAATGGACTTGTAACACACACTTAACATTATAAGCTAACCAGCAGCGGAATATAAGGGAACCCATTAGTGAAACCAAACTGAATTTACTTTGAATCTCTTTAGTTTCATTTCTAGATCTACTAAATCATTTCAAGTAATTCTTGGTTTTGCTATAGGAACTTTGCAAATTCTCTTGAGACCAATTCAAAGGGGTATTCGTTCCAAAATTCAAATGAGACACACACAAAAACAGGGCAAGCTGAAAGCGTGGTAAAGGAAAGAATCTAAATAGTTGTTTCCCTCATTTTTGCTACAACTACTCCTTTCTGAGTTTAGAGATAGGTTACGCCTCAGTTAACTTACTTCATCAATAAAGTTTCCAATTTCATCAGGATTGGCAGGGCGGGGACGATACTGGGGCACACTGAGGAGGGTTGGTGCGACATCATTGCGAGTCACTTCAGGCCTAGCATCCAGGCCCCTGTGCAACTGGCTCAGGTCAAAGTCCTTTGGAGAAAAAGATAAAAGCATCACAAAGAATAAGAAAAAGTCATGTATACAGGGCTACATTTGGTTTATAGATTACAGTATTAGATGCCTTAACTGCCAACTGTGTGATATTTACCAGTGAGTGCCCAACTGAATGTAAAATGCCAGTTTTCAAATTAAACATCTCCCAAATAGCACTGGAAGAAAACATAGTCCAAAAGGATCGTGAGTCACTCTTTTGGGTACAGATATAGGCTGCTGTAGCTTATTAATTTTTTAAAGGACACAATAATCAGATTATTTAGCAAATGTTTGCTTCCTCCCCATCCTAGCCTGTGAGAATGGTACATATCCACTGATGTTCAGTTTTGCCGTGTGACTTGCTTAGCCAATGGAACATTAACACATGTGACACAGGCAAAGGCTTGAAATATACTAGCTTGCTGGTACAGAGATGAGACTTTCATGGAACAGACCTGGGCACAACTCACAGATTAGAGCTATTGTGCTAAACTCTGCCTGTACTTGAGCTCTGGCCATCCTACAGAGACTTGTGAGTCTGAGAACAACAATTGCCCCAAACCCATGAGTGCATGAGAAGGACATGCGTGTTGTTACACCACTGAGAGTCTGGGATTGCTTGGTACTCGGCATTAGCGTGGTAACTATCCACTGATACAACATATCTGGCATTATCCCCCGACCAGACTTTAGCAGGACTATGATAGGTCCCCTGGTTGCCTTTCTAAGTAGACTCTCTAAGACTATAACAGTATCCTAGAAAACTCCAGGGTAAGGAGAGTTAAAGTCATCTCCAAAATCAGGAAATATCAAGGGTCTAAAGATTTCACACCCAAACAAAGCAAAAAACCAGTTTGGTCTAGCTAAAAACTCAAGGTAAACAAAATATTAAAACAAATCAGTTGCTCTATGTCAAAGATCATTGGATTGAAATTCATGTTCTGGAAACAATAAGGAGTAGTACAGGTCTGAGTCAGACTGCTGCCAAGCTTCCTACCTATGTGACCTTGGGCAAGTTCCTGAACTGCTCGGTGACTCAGTTCACCTATCTAGGTGCAGCACAGTATATGATCAATAAATGCTAGCTGTGTTGCTAAAGATGATGATGGCCAATGACAATGTCTCTTTTCTTGGGTAAGGCCTTAAAAACATAACATACAAAGTGACACAGAGCTCTGTCAGATGTCTGCCTTCTCCTAGTCATTGTTTCTTCCAAATGAAGAGATCACCATTGAGCTGCCAGTTTTAAAAACCCACCTGGTCTTCTTCTCCACCTCCTTCTTCATCATAGTAATAAACATTGTCCCGGGTATCATCTTCTGGGGGCAGTAAAGGCTCTTTGACCACTGTTCTTCTCCGAAGAAACAGCAGGAGCAGCAGAATCAGGACTGGAGTGGGTCAGAGAGAGCACAAGAATGTTGGGAACCCCAGGCAAGGAAGGCCAGGAGAGGCAGTGATCACAGGGCACCCTTGCCTCGCACACCAGGCAGGTGCAGCTAGACAGCCACTGGCTACCTTAAAAACACTTGCAGACGTCAATACACAGGACACACACATCCCTGAAGTTAATATGTACAATACAACATAGTGGACCATGACATATAAATTCAAGCGTGGTTTAACTTTCGGATGGGTCCTAAAACCAGTCATGGCTGGGTGTGGTGGCTCATGCCTGTAATCCCAGCCTGAGCAACATGGTGAGATTCTGTCTCTACAATAAATAAGTAAAAAAAAAATTAGCCAGACATGGTGGCACATGCCTGTGGTCTCAGTTACTCAGGAGGCTGAGGCGGAGGGATCACTTGAGCCTAGCAGGTCGAGGCTGCGGTGGCTGTGAGCGTGCCACTACACTCCAGTCTGGGTGACAGAGTGAGACTCCAACTCAGAAAAACAAAACAAAACAAAAACTAGTCATGGTCATTTCCCCAAATCTGGGGGAAGTGTTCCAGAGGAAACAGTAAGGGCAAAAACCCTAAGACAGGAGCATGTTTGGTGTGACGGAGGGCAGTGGGGGAAGACAGCACTGCTGCAGCAGGTTGAGTGAGGGGGAAAGAAGTGGAGTAGAGGTCAGAGAGCTGGGAGGGCTGTGTGACCGCCACGGGGACTTGGCTTTGATTCTGAGGAGCTGGAGTCATTGAAGGCTTGTGAGCAGGGCTGCTGGGTCTGCCTGAGTGGGATGGATATGTGCGTCATATTGTTCATTAGTGCTGAGGATGATCAATGTAACGCCCCAGTCCAAGACTCACCAACAAGAAGACTGTGCACTTACTGCCCATGCGAGTCCTGTCTCTGCACAGGGGATACAGTGCCAAACAAGAATGCAAGTTGCAAACAATTCCCCACCTAAGCAGTTTAGAGCAAGAGGCAGCTCACAGTTTGCAAAAGGATGCTTTTTATTAGCTGTACCAACCCCTCAGCATCCCCAGTGTCTAACACAACGCCTGGCACAGAGTAAGCAACCAAATATTGGAGGAAACCTTGGAAGCCTTCAGCTCTCCTGGTGTCTCCCTGGAACATTTTTGGTCTTCAGAAACAAGAAGTTGCCAGGCTTGGTGGCTCAGCCTGTAATCCCGCGCCTTTGGGAGGCTGAGGTGAGTAGATTGCCTAAGCCCGTGGGTTCGAGACCCGCCTGGGCAGCGAGACCTCATCTCTACAATAAATCAAAAAATCAGCCGGGCGTGGTAGCACATGTCTGTAATTCTGGCTACTCGGAAGGCTGAGGCGGAAGGATCGCCGGAGCCCAGCAGATCGAGGCTGCGGTGGCCGGGAGTGGCCACTGCGCTCCAGTCTGGGCGACAGAGTGAGACTCCAACTCAAAAAGAAAATAAAAATAAAAAAAAAATAAAGGACTTTGACAGAACCTGCCAGTTGTCCCTAGCATCCTTTTTTCCCTTCATCTTTTTAGTCATTGACATCCACTGCTCTCCCTACACTCCCCCTCTATCTGCCCCGCCAAGTTTTACTTGGGTACGTGGTCACCAAGTTAGCAGCTGGGAGCAGCCCAGCTCCCTTGTAGCTAGATATGGCTGCGTTTGGGCCAACGGGATGTGACTGAAGCTGATACATGCAACTTCCAGATGTGTGGGCTCCACTTCCTCTATCATCCCTCCATGCCCTTTTCACAGCCCAGAATATAGAGGTAGGTGTCGGTGGTGAGCTGGCTAGCTTTGACCAGGCTGAGGAGGACAGCAACCCAAGGCCTTGCTTCTTCCGCATGTGGTCTTTGACATCAACATCAGCATCACCCGGGGGCAGGTTAGAAATGCAGAACCTAGCCGGGCTCGGCGGCTCAGCCTGTAATCCCGCGCCTTTGGGAGGCTGAGGTGAGCAGATTGCCTGAGCCCGCGGGTTCGAGACCTGCGTGGGCAGGCGAGACCTCATCTCTACAATAAATCAAAAAATCAGCCGGGCGTGGTAGCGCATGCCTGTAATTCTGGCCACTTGGAAGGCTGAGGCGGAAGGATCGCCGGAGCCCAGCAGGTCGAGGCTGCGGTGGCCGGGAGCGGCCACTGCACTCCAGTCTGGGCGACAGAGTGAGACTTCAACTCAAAAAAAAAAAAAAATACAGAACCTGAGGCCCTATGCCAGAACCTCCTGGGTCAGAATTCCCTTTTAACCAAGAAGCACAGGTCATTGTATGCTTGGGAAGCACTAACCTAAAGGATGAAAATAAACAAAATAGAAGGAACCTGGGTCCCCTGCTGACTTCATGGCATAGGGCGGCCTTCCAGTCTTGGGTTATTTACCTTTGAAATATTCCGCAAGAGACAAACTTCTATTTTACTTAGGCCACCATACTTGGGAGATGCTTATATCAGTTTAACAAATACTCCAACTAATATAAGAACAAAAGTCATTTCTAGAAAATTAACCCTTCCCCATTCTTTAAGTGAAAGGCTGAAACACTTGACAGACTTACTTAGCAAAGCAAGAATTCCTCCAAGAATCCCCAGAATGGCAGGAACTTCCAATCCCGCTTCGATATACTGCGCCTTCTTACAGATGGTGGCAGCTCCTTCACAGTCACACACATACACCTCTAAGGTGGTCACTTGGTCTTTGTTCTGATTATCCGTGAGCTTGAGATTGATTTTATAGTCACCCAACTCTAAAGTTTTCTTTGGCTTCAAAATGATAGACTCTTGGGCTGGGGAAAGCAACAAAAAGAAATGATGGGACCAGGGGAGAAAAAAAACCTCTTTTTAGAATCAAACTGTTAGTGAACTAAAGACATTCCAAAGCTGAGCGAAGAGAACAGAGCTGCTTGGATTTAGATGACAGGGCAGTATGTTACAAAGGTAGAAGTAGGAATGGAAGGAGTTTTGGTGGAAGGCCTCAAAAGTGGAAGGGACAAGGAGACAAATACCAAAGGAAAGGGTGGCATCTGGAAGTTGAGAAGAGCAATCCAGAAGTGGGAGGATGGAGTAAAGGAAGCATGGCAGTCAGAGCAAATTCCCAAAGTAAAGCTCAAGTACCCACCTGGGTCATTGTAATCAAAAGTCCAGTTGACACTTGCCCCGTGTGCTAGTTCTGCTGTGAAGGGAGAAGTATTTGGGGGAAGGTCTGGATCAATGATATTTATGACATGAGGCTGTGGGTTCCTCTGGCAGAACTCCAGACTTCGAGGTTCTGGTACAGGGCCATTGTCATTCACATCGGAGAGGATCAGAAGAAGCGTCCCTGTTCCAGTAGCGACAGGAGAACCTAAGAGAAAGTACAGAGGAAATGTCACAGCTCAGGAACGGTACTCAATCCCCACTGCCTTCCATCAGACCAAATCCAAACTGTGTCTTGGCTCTTCAGCTGTCCCTTACCAGGCCTCCCCACCCATGGAACCTTCTGTCCTACCACTCCCAAGGGTACATCCTCTCCCAGGTGGGTGGGCCTCTGACTGTCTTCAGTGGACAAACTTATTCCCCACTTGGGTAACAAGTTATCCCTACACCAAGGACTCCCTCCTCCTCCCTCACATAACTTTATTCATTCATTCAACTCAACTACTCCATGAAGTCCTTACTGCCTGCCTCCCTTACCACCCCATCACCACTTCTCCCTTTTCTGAACTTCTGTGCCATTTAAGGTCATTATCAAAAGGCTGAGCCTTTTTAAACAGTTGCAAGTTGCCTTTCAAAATACATTTGGAAGTTCACACACACACATCTGTTCACATTTCTTTTACATTTTGACATAGCACCAAGCATATGGTAGTAGCAAAAATAGGTACCCAAGGAACGGTCATCATTAGTATATGGTAGGAAAACATCAGAGGAATCTCCCTCAAACCTAGAAATAGTTATGGCTAGATGGTAAGACTGTGATTTTTTAAAATCTTTTTTTATCACGTGAATTTTCTTTTTTAACAAAGAGCACGTCATCTGAAATGAGCTTTAAAAATTTTTAGGTAACCTAGTAGATTTTCTGAATAAACTACATTCTCATCTCAGACCTTATATTGAAAGGCATATACAATTAAAGTAACACATGAAGGAATCACTTAGAATCATCAGTGTTTTTTTTTTGTACAGAAGAGGTCTTGTTATATTGCCTAGGCTGGTCTTGAACTCCTGAGCTCAAGTAATGCTCCCACCTTGGCTTCCCTAAATTACAGGTGTTAGCCTTTGCATCCGGCCCAGAATCACTCTAAAATTATTTAGGTCAGAAGATCAGCAGATTAAGGCCTTCTGACCAAATTAGAAACAACTATGCTCATTCCTTGACAGACTTTCTGTGACTGCCTCCAGGCTACAATAGCTACAGAGATTATATGGCCTACAGAACTTAAAATTTTTATTATCTGGTCCTTTACAGAATAAGTTTGCTGACCCTTCGTTTGGGTACCATTTACCTCAACTTACCCTACCTAGCTAGGCCAAGGAATTCGTATGCAGCCAGAGACAACTGGCCAGCACAGCACTTAGAGGCTGAAGCAATGGACTAACCTTCCCTCAATCCAAGGGTGCTCTGTAGATAGAGCCCAGGCTATGTATGACCTTACATGCTTGCCCCCTGCTTTCCAGACTGTCAGACTTGGAACAACTGCCTCAGGAGGGTGGATAGGGAAAGAGAGGGAAGAGGGTTGACCATGGGAAGCTAGCATGTCTCTTTGGAAGTGATTCTGCTTCTGAACATTTATCCAAGGGAGATACCTGTGAATAGAGACATGTTTACAAGGATGTTTGCATATCACTCATGGAAATGAATCATTGGAAACAACCTCAGTGTCCTCTAATATGTGAAGGTTTAAATTATGCTATATCCAGATAACATTATTATTAAAAAGAAATCTAGGCCAGGTGTGGTGGCTCACATGCCTGCTATCCCAGCATTTTAGGAGACCGAGGCAAGATGATCACTTGAGCCCAGAAGTTCAAGACCAGCCTGGATAACATAGCGAGACCTTGTCTCTACAAAATCAAAAATTAGCTGGGTGTGATGGCACACACATGTAATCCCAGCTACTCGAGAGGTTGAGGCAGAAGGATCACCTGAGCCCACAAAGTTGAGGGTGCAGTGAGCCGTGATCTTGCCATTGCACTCTAGCCTGGGCGACAGAGTGAGACCTCAACTCAGACAAAGAGATCTAGGCCAGGCGTGGTAGCTCATGCCTGTAATCCCAGCACCTTGGGAGGCAGAGGCTGGAGGACTGCCTGAGCCCAGGGGTTTGAGACCAGCCTGGACAACTTGGCGAGACCTCATCTCTACAGTAAATCAAAAAAATTAGCCAGGTGTAGTGGCACACACCTGTAGTTCCAGCTGCTTGGAAGGCTGAGGTGGAAGGGTCTCTCACCTGGGTGACAGAGTGAGACTCTGACTCAAAAAGAAGAAAACAAAAAGCTGGGTGTGGTAGTGTGCATCTGTGGTTCTGGGCTACTCAGAAGATGGAGGCTGAAGATCCTTCTGGAGCCCAGAAGGTCAACGCTGGCATGGCCACGAGCATGCATGCCATTGGACGCCAGCCTGGGCAAAGGAGTGAGATTCCAACTCAAAAAAAAAAAAGAGAGAGAGAGAGAGAGCTATAATGTGCCTTGGTAGAGAGCTCTGTGTCTTAAAGACATATTGTCAATTAAAAAAACAAAAATTACAGCCAGGCGCAGTGGCTCACACCTATAATCCCAGCAGTTTTGGAGGTCAAGTTGAGAGGATTGCCTGAGCCCGCGGGTTTGAGATCAGCCTGGGCAACTTGGCGAGACAGCATCTCTACAATAAATCAAAAAATTAGCTGGGCATGGTGGCGCGTGTCTGTAGTTACAGCTACTTGGAAGGCTGAGGCGGAAGGATGGCCGGAACCTAGCAGGTCGAGGCTATGGTGGCCGTGAGCGTGCCACTGCACTCCAGCCTGGGCAACAGAGTGAGACTTCAACTCGGAAAAAAAAACCCAAAACCAAACAAACAAAAGAATACATTTTAAAATAGTATGTTTAAAATATAAATTTTTATAATAAAATCAAATAAACAAGGCTTTAAATCAGACAGTAAAGAAATGTATTTAAATACACAGAAACAATCTGGAAGGACCCACACCTAACTGATGATGATGGTGATGGTAATAATGACGGTGATTAAAATAACAACGGACCGGGCTCGGTGGCTCAGCCTGTAATCCCGCGCCTTTGGAAGGCTGAGGTGAGTGGATTGCCTGAGCCTGTGGGTTCGAGATCCGCATGGGCAGCGAAACCTCATCTCTACAATAAATCAAAAAATTGGCCGGGCGTGGTAGCGCATGCCTGTAATTCCGGCTACTTGGAAGGCTGAGGCGGAGGGATCGCCAGAGCCCAGCAGGTCGAGGCTGCGGTGACCGGGAGCGACCATTGCACTCCAGTCTGGGCGACAGAGTGAGATTCCAACTCAAAAAAAAAAAAAAAAAGCAATGGAACATATATAGCAGGGACTATGTGGCAGGCATATTCTAGGCATGTTTCTATAAGTTAACTCATTTAATCCAGTCAGGGTACTATCACTTTGTCAGATAAAGGAATCAAAGGACATAAAAATCCAAGTTTGCATGAGTATTAAGCTTTGGACCCGGGATCTAAGCTTTTGGACCTGGTAGCCTTACTCCTGTGGGGAAGGAATAGAGAGGGAGTGATAAAAAGGTACTTCTGCTTGACCCAAATTATTTGCATTTCTGACAACAAGGATGCCTGTGTTTAAGGATAAAAGAACAAACTCAGGCCTCCAAAAGAAGTAGGGGAGAGGCAAGAAAGCGAGCTAGCCAGTTAGCCAGCTAGCCAGGAGAGTGGGCCACAGAGGCCAGGATGCTCGGCCCTACCGTTGTCTGTGGCTATGATGAGGGCGGTGTACGTGCTGTTCTTCACGTGCTCAAAGTCCTCTCTGTCCAGCTCAGCCCGAGTGGAAATGGCACCAGTGTCTGGATTAATCTCCAGCCAGTTGGCAGTGTCCCTCCAAATCCGGTACCTGAACAAGCACAAGCTCTAGCTTAGAACAGGATCAGCAAACAACATGTAGCTGGAGACGGCTATAGTTACTTCCAGTGTTTTTATTTTGAAAACCAGCAACCCAAAAGAAAAGTTACCAGAATAGTAGGATAGCCTTCCATGGACTCCTCCCCTAGACTCACCCATTGGTAATATTCTGTCACGTTTTCTTTCTTTCTCTATATATTCACACACTCACATACATAACTTCTTGTTTTGCTGAACCATTTTCAAATGAGTTGCAGACATCACGTTCCTTTACTCATAAATACTTCAGTGTGTTAACTCATAGGAACAAAGGCACTCTCTTATATAACCACAATTTGATTTTCAAGGTTAGAAAATACAACTTGATAGAATACTATTATTGGATATATGGTACATATTCAAATTGTCAATTTTTCAAAAAGTGTACTTTATAGCAATCCCACAACCTTCTAGATTCAGGATTCAATCCAGGATGATACATGCCATTGAGTTAGTATGTTTATTTATTTATTTATTTCTAGAGACAGAATCTTGCTCTGTCACCCAGAATGGAGTACAGTGGTGCGATTATAGCTCACTGCAACCTCGAACTCCTGAGCTCAAGTAATCCTCCTGCCTCAGGTTCTCAAGAAGCAGGGACTACATGTGCATACTACCACATTTGGCTAAATTGCCCAAGCTGGTCTCAAGCTCCTGGCTTCAAGTAATCCTTCCACTTAGGCCTCCCAAAGTGCTGGGATTACAGGCTGGTGTGTTTCTTAGTTTTCGCTAATTTGGAAGCATTTATTAGGCTTTCTTTTCTTTTTCAACACTGACATTGTGAAATGTGCAGGCCAGATGTTTTGTAGAATGCCTCTCAATTTGGGTTGGCCTAATTGTTACCTCAAAATTAGATTCAGGTTATCCATTGGGGATGGAGGGGAACACCCCAGGGGTGATGTTGTACCCTCCCCAGTGCTTTACATTGGGAGGCACATGATGTCTGCCTATTATTTTATTGGTGATGTTCACTTTGATCAGTAAGATTTCCTTACAGTAAAAGGAGACTTTCTTCCCTTTGTGATTAATCTACAATCTGCAGGGAAATAATTTGAGAATATCCTGTTCACCAAGTAACCCAATGGATTTAGCATCTATGGGTACTCCTTGCCTAAAGCAATGATCACTATGACCCTTATTTATTTTTAAAAGCAGATTCCTCCAGACCAGCTCCCGCAAACAAGTCAGTAGTTCTCAAATGGCGACAATATGCCACTTTTCTTCCTGTCATGAATATTTGGAGATTTAGGCTGACACATTAATTTGGGAGTGAGCTGTACTACTGGCATTAATGGGAGGTACCCAGGTGGCTAACAGAAATATACTGCACAATTATCTCTTAGGGTCATGGAAAGGCTGAGAGAGGGAGGCTAAGAAATTGAAGGAAGAGCTGAGCTCGGTGGCTCAGTCTGTAATCCCGTGCCTTTGGGAGGCTGAGGTGAGTGGATTGCCTGAGCCCGTGGGTTTGAGACCCGCCTGGGCAGCGAGACCTCATCTCTACAATAAATCAAAAAAATCAACCAGGCGTGGTAGCACATGCCTGTAATTCCGGTTACTTGGAAGGCTGAGGCGGAAGGATCGCCGGAGCCCAGCAGGTCAAGGCTGCGGTGGCCGGGAGCGGCCACTGCACTCCAGTCTGGGCGACAGAGTGAGACTTCAACTCAAAAAAAAAAAGAAATTGAAGGGAGAAAAGGCTCTGGGATGCCAGGGACTTAAGGTCACGTCATTGAAAGTGAGAGGGCAACCCCCTTGGGTCCCCTCCTACTGTGGGAGCTTTCCAGTCCTCTCAAAAAATCCTACTTTCTCAAATTAAAAAAAAAAAAAAAAAAATAGTGTGAAGCAATGAATTACATAATGTGGTCTTTGTTCCAGGGATAAGGGCCACTACAAATACTATTAAGACCTGGTACCAGCCGGGCTCAGTGGCTCAGCCTATAATCCCAGCACTTTGGGAAGCCGAGGCAAGTGGATTGTCTGAACTCACAGGTTCAAGACCAGTCCGGACAACTTGGCAAGACCTCTCTCTACAATAAATCAGAACTTAGCTGGGTGTGGTAGTGCACTCCTGTAGTTCTGGCTACTTGGAAGGCTGAGGCACAAGGATCACCAGAGCCCAGCAGGTTGATGCTGCAGTGGCTGAGAGGCATGCCACTGCCCTCCAGTCTGGGTGACAGAGAGAGACTCCAACTCAAAAAAAAAAAAAAAAAAAAAAAA
>NW_007256835.1:1387525-1390179 GCF_000164805.1 Carlito syrichta
GAAGGCTGAGGTGGAAGAATAGCTGGAGCCCAGCAGGCGAGGCTGCAGTGGCTGGGAGCGGCCACTGCACTCCAGTCTGGGCGACTGAGTGAGACTCCAACTCAAAAAAAAGAGAGGGAATTAAAAATAAATTAATCGGCTGCCGGGAGAGGCCACTGCACTCCAGTCTGGGTGACTGAGTGAGACTTCAACTCAAAAAAAAATTAAAAAATAAATAAATAAATAAATCATACCTCATTAACAAGGCTACCTGAATGATCAATGCTTGTATACCTAACCCTGAAATGTACCCATCTTTATAATAAAATTAAAATAAATAAACCAAATCAAATCAAAACCAAAAATTTCCACACACAAAAAAATTAATTAATTAAGAGAAGGGTCTTGCATAGACAAATAATGATAAGATGCCACAAACTATATATTATTTATATATAAAATTATATACCAGGAGGGACCCAAAAAGTCTGTAATTTATTATTTTTTTAAAAAATTATTTTTATTTTTTGAGTTGGAGTCTCACTCTGTCGCCCATACTGAAGTGCAGTGGCTGCTCCCGGCTACCGCAGCCTCCACCTGCTGGGCTCCAGTGATCCTTCCGCCTCAGCCTTCCAAGTAGCTGGAACTACAGGTGTGCGCTACCACACCCAGTTAAATTTTGATTTATTGTAGAGATGAGGTCTCGCCAAGTTGCCCAGGCGGGTCTCGAACCCGCGGGCTCAAGCAATCCATTCATCTCAGCCTCCCAAAGGCATGGGATTACAGGCTGAGTCACCGGCCTGGCTTGGAATTTATTTATTAAAAAAGTGTGTATGTATTCTTACTTTTTTTTTTTTTAAAGTAGCAGTCTCACTCTGTCACCTAGGCTGGAGTCCACTGGCACACTCATAGCTACCGAACCCTCAGCCCACTGGGTTCAAGCGATCCTACTGTCTCAGCCTCCCAAGTAGCTGGAACTACAGGTGCACACTACCGTGCCTGGCTAATATTTTAATTTACTGTAGAGAAGAGGTCTCCCCAAGTTGTCCAGCCTGGTCTCAAACTCCTGGGCTCAAGCAGTCCTCTTGCCTCTGCTTCCCAAAGGGCTGGGATTACAGGCATTAACCACTGCACCAGCCTATTCTTACATGTTTAAATTTCAGTCACCTTCAAAGTATTCTCCATTTGATGTAATACACCTATTGAGATGCTTTTTCCACTGCTCAAAACAGTTTTTAAACTTGTCAATTTCGATGCCTTTAGTGCTTCTGCCATTTTTGCTTCAGCTCTTCCACGTTAGCAAAATGTTTCCCCTTGACAACTTTTTTCATCCAGGGAAACAAAAAAAAAGTTGCTTGGAGTGAGATGGGATGAAAAGGAAGGGTAGGGTATAGAGGCCATGCTGTTTTTGGTCAAAAACTGCTGAACACGCAGTGCAACACTCAATGTAGTGGGGGCAGGTGTGTTCACAAATCACCCATCATGAAATGGACAAACAAGTTGAAAGAACCTAAAAAAAAAAATTCACTGAAGTCAAGCAAAGCCTCTCACAACAACCTAGTTGGTACACTAATGCGGATGGGTTCCTAGAACACTTATCTAGTGGAGAGAAGCCTATACTACAAGGAGCCCACCCTTCAAAAGATAATTCTGGTTTTTTGGAGGGGGGAAGAGGGGTCCTCACATATACAGAGGGTACCAAAAATATGCAAAATATGCCAAAATTATATTAAAATTGTAATAATACATACCGATAACAAAAGATGAATTCAAGCCACATTTGACTTCTGCATTTATACATTGCTACCATAATTCAGTTCAACTTTGAAAAGCAATACATAGATAACATCTTTTTTTTTTTTTGAGTCAGAGTCTCACTCTGCTGCCCAGGCTGGAGTGCAGTGGCATGCTCAACGGTTACCTTGACCAGTCTTGACGTGCTGGGCTCAGGCTATCCTTCAGCCTCAACCTTCCAAGTAAATGAACACACCCAGCTAATTTTTTATTACTTATTGTAGAGACAAGGTCTCGCCATGTTACCTAGGCTGGTCTTGAACCCCTGGGCTCAGGCAATCCTCTTGCCTCCACCTCCCAAAGTGCTGGGATTACAGACGTGAGCCACCAAGCCCGGGTGATAACATCTCTTAAAATGTGTCTACATTTTTTTGGCACTCCCAGTATTTTAAAAATTATGTCTGCCTAAAACTACCCAGTTGCTGCCAGTCAGTTGGAAAAATTCTCACACTTACGTTATCCTCTGTTCCATAAACGTGTCTGGCTCCCGGGCAGTGTAGGATGTGATTTCCAGGCCCACGCCAAAGTCTTCAGACACCTCCACTCTCTTTTCAGGAGGCACGAAGATGGGGGCTTCATTCACATCCAGCACATCCACAGTGACAGTGGCTGTAGAAGTAGCAAGGGTGGAGACCACAAAGGAAGCCTTATTCGTTACTATCACATGTAGAGTGTACTGCTGCTTGGCCTCAAAATCCAAGCCCTAGAGAAGAAAAAAATGAGGTCAAAACAAAACAAAACATTTTGTGTTAATTTTTTTTTTTTTAAGTTGGGGTCTCACTCTGTCGCCCAGACTGAAGTGCAGTGGCACGCTCCCAGCCATCGCAGCCTTGGCCTGCTGGGCTCTGGTGATCCTTCCACCTCAACCTTCCAAGTAACTG
>NW_007256836.1:0-745 GCF_000164805.1 Carlito syrichta
ACCAGAGGCACATTTTTGCATGAACTAGAGGCACATTTTTGCATGAACAAGGTGTTTTACTCGTACAACCTCTTCAGAGTTATGTACAAATAGTTTAACAAGTTGACCATCCTGTCCCCAGATGAAAAAGAAGTTGCAAATCTCACAAAGACTGTATGTCCAGTGAATACACTGTACACATGACCAGAAATAACCATCTTTGTTGGCTGAGATTAAAGCCACACACATTGTAAATGCTGTTGTATAAACTCACTACAGAGTAAGTGGCTATGTTTCTTTCTCTTTTTTTTAAATGTGGGGTACAATTCAGAGTTAGGTATACATATGTTCACTATGCAGTTACCCTTATTGATGAGGTATGCCCCCTCCTCCCCAGGAGTTTCCCACTACTGCCAATTCCACCCCTCCCTTCCCTGGCAGTTTCCCACTACTACCAGTCCCTTTCTTATTGTATTATGATAATTGTTCAAGGTCCACTTATGAATGAGGACATGTGGCACTCAGTTATTTGTTTATGTGATATATCACTCAGTATTATAGACTCTAAGTCTATCTAAGTTGCTGCGAAGTTCATAATTTTGTCCTTCTTTATGGTCGAGTAATATTCCAACATGTATATGTACCATAATTTTTTATCCAGTCCTCTTTTGATGAGCAGCATGATTGGTTCCATTTTTTTGCTATTGTAAACAATTCTGCAATAAACATGCCTATGCAGCTATCTTTTTCATAGAGTGATTTGAGT
>NW_007256836.1:1585-11010 GCF_000164805.1 Carlito syrichta
TGCCTCTCTACAGGTAGTAATATCTTCAGGATGCTGTGTTCTCTGACAATAACACTCTCTTTGAAAAAATAAATAAATATATTCCCTGTTAGGCAAACTGGTTATTTATCACAACATGAAGTCATGAATACCAAGCTGTCTATGAGAGACGTGATAAAACACTGCTTCAGAATGTCTACTTCCATCTCCTCCAAGTCTGAGTTACCTGCTTGAAAATGCCAAAGCATACTCCATGCCTTCAATGACTTTATTGGCTTCCCCGTGGCTGAACACAGATGATGGATGTAACTATGGGTTCATTTTGCTATTCTTCAATTTCTTTAGAGACATAATAGCATAATGTGCTCAGACTGCCTGAGTTCCAATCCTAGCTCTCCATTCACATGCAGCATGACCTATACAATTTTCACAGGATGATATTACCTTAGGACCTTTATCTATAGAGGGGTAAAATCAGTTCTACCTTGAACAGCTTACCAGGGTATTTTGAAGATTAAAAGTATATAATTCACAAAATGCTTGATGCATGGTAAGAGAGTGAAAATTAACAATTCCTTTCATTTGAAACTTCTAAAAAAAGGGAAAGAAGAAAAGACTTAAGGGAAGAAATAATATTTGAAGCATTTAACAGAAAAATGTCATGGGCACTAATCAATCAAAGTGGACACTTGCTCTAAGAGTGTGGCTCAGCCTGACCATGCACAGTGCATTGCATCGCTCCACCTAGCAGGGAAGAGGGAACCAGTGGCCATGGGGTATTCCTGGATCTGGCATTTTAAAATGGCTTTTATTAAAACTTAGTCTCAAGAAGACATTTTAACCTGTGTTTAAACTCTCCCTTCTGCATATACCTGACAAATAGATTCATATTTATTATAATAGATGTACATGCATATATTACACATATATACAAAACATATATTTATTAATATATATCATATATTTATTCAAATATTTACATACTGACTGGGCTCAGTGGCTGATGCCTGTAATCCCAGCACTATGGGAGGCCAAGGTGAGAGGATTGCCTGAGCCCAGGGGTTCTAGACCAACCTGGGCAACTTGGTGAGACCTCATTTCTATGATAAATGAAAAAATTAGTGTGGTGTGGTGGCATATAACTGTAGTTCCAGTTACTTGTAAGGCTGAGATGGAAGGATATCCTGAGCCCAGCAAGTTGAGGCTTCAGTGGCTGTGAGCATGCCACTGCACTCCCACCTGGGTGAAAGAGTGAGACTGCAACCTTCCCCCCCAAAATTTACATACCATACAATTCACTCATCTTAAGCATGCAATTCTATGGTTTTTACTTTGTTCACAGAGTTGTACAACCATCACTGCAATCAGTTTTATAACATTTTTATTATTCCCAAAGCAAACCTCATACCTATTATTTCTCTGCCAACCCCCATGTCTCATTGTCTCCAGCCCTGGAAAATGACTAATCTATTTTCTTTCTCAATGGACTTGCCAATTCTGGACATGGAATCAAACATCATGTGATATTTTATGTCTAGTTTTTTTCAATTAGCATCATGTTTGCCATGTTCATCCATGTTGTGGCTGTATCACTGGTTCATTCCTTTCACGACTCAGCTGGAGTCATATTTCATTATGTGGATGGATCATATGTGTTTATACACCCATTAGTCAATGGACTCTTGATACTGCCAACCTTGCCATGGATGTCTGCTCTGCTCCCTGGTGGCTCACCTGATCCTCTCTTCTCTGGGATTTTCTGCTGGAGCACACTCTTGACTCTCCCCTGCTTTTCTTTCAGCTCCTTGGAAGGTGGGGCCACCTTCTCTCCCGCTATCTGAGTATGAAGAAACTCAGGTCCTTTGCTGAAGCTTTGCCAGGTGCCAGTGCAGTGATGGTCACATGGCTTCTGGCAACCTTAAAGGTGCATCTACCTCCATCTGCCAATGCCATAACCAGCCCCTTGGAGACATGGGCACCCATGTGGCTTAGTAATAACTTCAACTTTTATTTAAAATAATGTTTATTATAAAAATTTCAAATAGTGCAGAAGCATGGAAAAACTAATCTCAAGTCATAAGACCCAATTTTTTTTATGTTTAATATAAAGGGCCTTTGTCCTCTAAGTCACCATTCTACACATTATATATATAAACAAAGCATGAGATGAATAGTCGTAACATGTTAGTAAGTCAAATGCACCTGTACTTTGCATGCCTTTTCTGATAAAAATGTGCAAAATTTATTTTTATTTGCATTTAACAGGTGACCAAGAATCTGAAGTGTCATTGCTGGACTTCAAACAAAATTTAGTGGACTTAAAATTTTTAAAGTATCCTGTTGAGGTTTAAAAAGGGGTTTATGCCAAATCAACTTCTAGAACCAATGTTATAATTGTTGTTTTGGTCATTATTGTTTCAAATTCCATTATTTACTTTTAGTTAGTATTGATGAATTCCCTCTTTCAAAAGATGGAATTAGCAATTTTCTTGTTTCCTTCACTCTATGTCTTCATTAGTTGTGTGAATTTCTTTTTTTTACAGGTTTATGTGTGTATTTATTTATCACACTGTCTCATTTATTTCTTACACAGCCTCATTATGAGCTGTGCTCCAGGCCATCATCAGTGGTGTGAATTTCTTAACATTTATAATATGTACAAGATGTAGTGGAATCGCAACTTTCACAGGGGTTTAGTCTTAGGTCTGTATTCACATCCTATAGGAAGTTCACCTCATTCATTTCTTTTCTTCTTTCCAGAGTGCAGCTGATGACTCTTTCACCTTTCTCATTCATTTCCACCATTTTAATGAATCTTGGAAGGGAAGAAGGAAGTGATCAGTGCAGGGAAGTCCTATCCTACTTTTTAAACTGCAACCTGCTATACAGTTATAAGGGACAGTCATTTAAGTATTCACTCAGCAAGCATTGACTGAGACCTGTGTGCTAGGCGCTGGGTTCCTGGCTGAGCCTGGACAACAATAAGCAGTGCCCAGAGCTCAGCATCTGTGAGCTCAGCAGGGCTTCCAGGAGTTGTGCTCTGCCCAGTTTCAGACTTTTTAAACATTCCTAAGGACATTGCCTTAATAAGGGCTGGAGGATTTTGTTCTTGAAATTTATTGCTGTGTAAAAACCCTCTATAAAACTTCATGACTGAAAACAATGGCTATTGGGAGCCAGCCATGGAGGCCCACTGAGCATTAGGGATCACAGAGGTCCATGGACTCCGAGACCACTAGGATGTATTCAGGAGCTGTTGACCCTATTTCCTCTCCCTTTTCTTGCTTAGCACTATAACCAGAAAAAACTCCTGCTAGCTCAAGCATAAAACTCTGAGACCCAGAGAAACTCAGTTAACTTTAGAAACTAATTGTTCCCTTTTTCCTACTGACTGTGGTTTTGGCTTTAGTACAACTTACAGTTCAAACTTGGGTCACATCTAAGAGCCTTAGTACTGGTCACAGGTTTTTTAGTATGATGACTGAGAAATAAAATAATTTTATGTAGTAGTTATGTAGTTCTTAGAGGTTTGTAGTAGCCAGTTTGAGTGAGATCATAATAATTTGTTCCAAGAAGTGGCCCACTGTGAACTTTGGACTGGGCCACATTCTGGAGAGCCCAGTGTGATCTTTGGACTGGGCCACATTCTTTAGGAACTGGTTTGAGCTATAATTAAGAGTTTCCATAGCAACTGTGTAAGTAGAATTGCATAGAATAGAAAGGTAATAGGATTTAAGTTAGTCATCATAGGTGTTGTGTACATATAAGCTTTATAAGTTATTAGAACATCATGATGCTAGTAGGGATTGTTGCATTGCTTTTGAGGAACATTAACCAAGCATAGGGAACAGTAAGAAAATTTTGGGTTTGTCCTTCCTCATGCCTGAGAAAACATCTGGTGGGTGGGGGATGCCCCTCACGTACCTGGCTTTGTGTTCACATGAAAGACATGTGAGACTGACTGTGCAAAATTTGGGGATAAAAGACCCATTGTAACTCCCAATAAATGGCTTCTGCTTAATTCTAAACAGGAGTCCAGTCTCTTTCTTTCTCCCCAGTTTCTTTCCTCTCTCATAAACTGGCGACACCATCACACTGCCAGAGACCCCTGATCCTTGCAGGGCAGGAACCCTGCAAATGGCTAATGGTTTATTTAGCTCATGAGTCTTCAGTTTGAAAAGTGAACAATGGATTTTGTTGTTGTTGTTTTATTAGATCTGAGGCCTCAGCTGGGAATACTAATTCTAGGAGGTGAGATTGACTCTATCATCAGGGTTGAAGTCATCTGAGGGCTCCTTTGCATTTAACAGGTGACCAAGAATCTGAAGTGACATTGCTGGACTTCAAACAAAATTTAGTGGACCTAAAACAAAATTTTTAAAGTATCCCATTGAGGTTTAAAAGGGGGTTTATGCCAAATCAACTTCTAGAACCATTGTTATAATTGTTGTTCTTGCCATTATTGTCTTAAATTCCATTATTTAATTTTAGTTAGCATTGATGGACTCCCTATGTCTGGCATTTGATGCTGGTTGTAACCTGGTGGTGTTGGCTTACATGTGGTTTTCTCATGGGGCTCCTCACAGAATGGCAGCCAGACCCCAAGAGTGAGGGTTCCAACAGGGCCCACCAGAAGTTGGACTGCCTGTTGTGACCTCACCTCACAGATTACACAGAGGAATTTATACTGTGGTCACAGATCTGCTAAGTTCAAGGGGAGGAAATGTGGACCTCACATTGGCATGGAAAGAGTGTTAATATCATGTTAAAATAATGTAGACAGCATTATCACAGCCAGTTTTGGTCATTGCAATCCACCATAGATTTTACACCACAGTTAGCATGCTTAAAACATGGATGCCCTTGAGGAAAGTAACTTACATAAGCAGAGATTTTAACTGAAAACAGAAAAGGAGCAAGAAAAATTGGAAGAGACCAAGGAAAGACCCACTGTGGACCTCTGGGCTCACTTGGTAAAATCTCCCCAGAATCACCACCACCTCTGAAAAATATTTACCTTTGATCAACGAGGCAGTTCATTTACAGATGATGATAGTTAGGTCCTAATCTCCCTCCAGGGGATGGAGTTAGCAGTTGGAGGCAGTTACTCAGCACAATGAGCTACCCAGGTAGTAGAGCTCCTAATGGGATAGAACATGGTCTCATTTTCTGAGACCCAGACAGCCACCCTGTGATTTTCACATCCAGTCAATACTCCCATTTGGGAATCCCCTGGGGGCCGCTGAGAACTCCCATGTAAAAGCAGTTTTGTAAAAGTAGCCTCACCTCTGCAAAGAGTCGGGGCTGTGTCTGGATATACAAAACCACCTTTTTATCTGCCTGTGAGATGTCCACCTTGCCCTTAATTGTCTGCTCCTCTGTCCCCATCAACCAGCCATATAAATAAAGGCACGAGGTGTCCTGAGCATAGTCCCCCCAAATTGAGGCCATATCTGCATCCCTTTTGACTGCAAAGTGATGCCAAACTGATACAGATGGAAGTGACATGTTGAAGCTAAAATAAAGCTGCTTTGCATGCAAAGGAGATATCACCAAGAAGGAAAACAGGAATCTGAACTTTCAAGTGGAGAGCTTGTGTGGCAAGAACGCCCAGCTATCACTGTACTTTTTGTTCTCCTGTGTCATCTCTTGCCTCTTGATGCCAGTTATCAGGTTTTATGCTCATGGACTCTGATAATGCCCAGCACAGTGCCAAGAACACATAGGTCAGAGTCCTGAAAATGTCTCCAAAACACTAGATCCCTAATGTAGAAGGGTACAGATGCCAGGGAGTAAGAGGAAAGAGAGGATGGGATTCTGGTGACCCAGAGGGCTCATTTCTCCCTCTAAAGGGAATTCCTGACTCAACACCCACTGTTAAGTTCATGTAGGTGTGTGAAGACGGTGCAACAGAGCTTCTGGGATTTCAGGACCAGCTGGAAAGCTCAATGTTTTCCACTGTGGAATCTTTTCATTTAAAAATGTCATCCAGTGTACCTGATCTCAATGTAGGTGAAGTGGGGACCAAAGTGAGGCTCAATCTTTACCTGTACAATGACAATTTGCATACCTGAACCTGAATTGTACCCCACATCTTTAAAATAAAATTTTAAAAATAAATATATACATACAAACATTTCCTGAAAAATGTAAAACAAAATAAAATAAAATAAAAATGTCAGCCCATGTTGGATGCATAGTTTTCAAATATCTTCTCCCATCCTGTACAAATGAATGTGTAATGCATAAATGTGCAGAACAGTTTTCAAGCTGTACAGTCATCATCCTAATCAAGTGTTACACATGCATTACCCAGTAGAGTCCCTCATACCCATTTGGAATTAATTCCTGCTTCCATCCTCAGCCCCTGCCAACCACTAATCTATTCTCTCTGACTCAGCAGCCTCATCAAAAATTCCCTTTTGTAAACATTTCATATAAGGGGACACACATGGAATGTGTCCTCTTGTGTCTGACTTCTTTTGCTTAGTGTAATGTTCTTGAAGTTCATCCATGTGGTAGCATGTATCAGTACTTAATAACTTGGTAACATTCCATTGTCTCTATTCATTAGTTGGTAGTCATTTCAGTATTTTCATCTTTGGGCTTTGGTGAATACTGAAGCTACAAACATTCATGTGCAAGTGTTTGTATGCATGGCTGTTTTTGTCATGCTTAGATACCTAGGAGGGGAATTGCTAGGTCATTTGGTAAATTGCTATGTAATGTTTTCAGTAACAACCAAATTATTTTTCAAGATGGCTGTCCCATTTTAACATTCCCATAACAATGTATAAGAATTCCTGTTTTTCATACACCCTTGCCAAGACCTTTTAGTATCTCTCTCCACTAGAACAGTTTTAAGGCATTTCCATGGTGTTTCTGGAAGTGGTAAGAGATTTACAGAAGGTGAGAAAGGGTTGTTCTTGCTTAATTATGAACCAGGTTACATTACTCTGCTCAGTTGCTATAGATTCTGACTGGTGTTGATGGAGAGAGCAGGGATTTGCTCACCTGGTCACCTGAGACATTCATGGAGACAGGTGAACTAGCCCAGAATTGATCTGAAAGAAAGACGTACAACAGACTTAGTATTTCTACTTCCAAGATTTTATTCCACAGATATTTTAATATATGAGGAGAAAGGCATATACATCCAGCCATATACATCACAGCATTGTCACCTGTAGCAAATTTGGAAACAACTAAAATTTCTATCTTTGTGAGACACCTTGGGCAAAATATGAAATAGGCAATCTTATGATAGTACAGTGATTATTAAAAAAAAAATAGAATTTTTTCCCTGTTGGCATGGAACACCCACCAGTATATTTTGCTCACAGAAAAAAGCAAAGTGCAGAAAACTTTGTTTCATTTGCTGCTGTTTGTGTAAAAGTCATGCTATGTTCACCTCCATGTGTGTTTTATATGCCCGTACATTCCCCCCCAAAAAAGTTAAATATGTGTACACAAGAACATACCCATATACACAAATAAGCATATGTTGTGAGAAGAGTAACAGCAAATGAATATTCATGTAATTAACATGCAGCTTAAAAAAACAGAACATTATTAGTGTGAGACTGATCTGTTTCTATATACCTTTATTCTTTAGTATTCTTTATTTGTTTTATTGTCTGCATGTATTTCCTGTGCAATAATGTTTTGAAATTGGAAAAAAATTGTAAGGGGCAACATTCCAATGGAATAAATACATCAAGGCAAAAGCAAACCAACAAACCCAATAAAAATTACTTTCCTAAGACTACACTAAGGCTGAAACATAATTTGAACCTAAGTCTCTCTGGAACTGAGGTCAGCTTTATCTTCACTGCCCCATATTATACCTGTGATGAGTCTCAAAGCTTTATTGTTGGCCATGGGCATTTAAAACACCCTAGGGTGGACATCTTGCCATTGCAATGGCCCCAGGAAAGGGTATCATTATTGACAATGAAACTCTGCTCTGTGGCTGCTCAAGCCACATGTAGAACAACCATGATTCCCAACTTCTCTGGTTTAGTACATTCCAAATAGAATTATTATGGGGGGACAGAGGACAAAGGGATGGAGAGGGATGGGGGATTGAGGGGGGAGAGAGAGAGAGGGAGGGAAGAGGGAAGGATGGGGAGGGGAGGGATGGGTGGATGGAGGGAGAGAGAAATAGAGAGAGAGAGAGAGAGAGAGAGAGAGAAACTACAATAAGTCCTTGACTTCCCAGAACACTGAGCATCCCCTGACAGGATGAATAAACTCTGATATGGTCAATACGTACCTGGAAATTTGAAGCAGGAAAGCTAAAGAAGTTGGAAATTATACCTATATAGTCATTGAGAGTATTTTGAGCCAGCTTGCAATATTTAAATTGAATGAGGTTTCTGATCATAGAGTATAGACACACAAGCCAAAACAGCCCCATGTGTAGAAGAAATAACAGCTTTTTACTTAATGATGCTTAAGCAGGAATATTGACAAAATGAGTTGCCTGCAGCTCACCCATCGAGGGCTGTTTCCACACTCTCAGGGCAAAGGGGCCAGGATGGGAAGATAACCCTCCTGCTCGCAGTGATGTCTTCCCACCCCTCACCAGGCTGTTTAGTCCAGAATGGAGACATCTGACCCAGTTGTGGTTTGGCCATCCTCTATCCCCAGGCAGGGGACATTGAAGAAGTGGATAGATCTGAGAAAGAACAGGAGAAGGGGCTCCATTGTGAGCTCACAAGATCACAACCAGGTCTAGATTCAAACTCCTGCTTTGGACTTGCTGTCTGTATGACCACGGGCAAATCCCTGAACCTATCTGAGTCTGTATTTCCCGACCTGCCAAATGGAGATGATACTGTTGAGAAAATAAAGACATGGTGGCGATCAGTGTCCTGCATTTAGTAAACCCATGAACAGTAATGGAGGAAAAGTGGCAGCAATGTAGTGACCACTGGAGTGTTTAAATGACATACTTGCCTCATTTCATATGACATGCATATGTGGTTGCACTCTGTAAACCAGTGGGCTGGACACCAGTGTGCTGGCCCACAAAAATGTGTATATTTTTTACTTAATTTTCAGGATTTAAATTTAAGAATTTTACCTGAAGTTAAAAGTTCTAGATTATTATGGTGAGAGAGACAGAGGGATGGAGAGAGAGATTTATTTAACAAAAGTAAATCCACATTACCCCATGCTAATGATTGGTGGAAACCCCAGAGTGAGAATGGCTGGTGGTCAGGACAGTGCAGACAGGACAGTGCCCTCTCATGGCCACATGTATTTTTTTGATGGAGGCTTCACAATATGGTGTTTTATTTTATAGGTGAGGACATTGAGGCACAGAGTTTAAAGAATTTGCCAAGGTCAGGCAATGAGGAAGTGGCAGTCTGACCAGAGTTCACACCTCAACCAGATCCCTGCCCTCTTCTCTGTAACATCCCCCACCCCTAACCAGAGGT
>NW_007256837.1:0-483 GCF_000164805.1 Carlito syrichta
ACGTGGAATGTAATGAAGAGGAAAGGAGTGGAGGAGAGTGGAATGGAATGGAATGCAATGTAGAGGTATGGAATGGAATGAAATGGAGAGGAATGGAATGGCATGGAAAATAATGTAGAGGAATGGAATTGAATCGAATAGAATGGACAGAAATGGACTAGAGATAAATGGAATGGAGAGAAATGGAATGGAATCGAGAGGAATGGAATAGAATTGAATGGAAAGGTATCGAGAGGAAAGGAACGGAAAGAAATGGAATGGAATGGTGAGGAAGGCAAGGGAATGTAATGTAGTGGAATGCATTGAAATGGAGAGGAATGGAATGGGCAGTAATGGATGGAATGGAACGGAAAAAATGGAAAGGAATAGAGAGGTATGAAATGGATTGAAATAGAATGGAATGGAATGGAAGGAAGAGGAATAGAATGGAGATGAATGGAATTGACAGGAATGGAATGGATTGGAATTGAAAGGAGAGGAAAG
>NW_007256837.1:1706-3631 GCF_000164805.1 Carlito syrichta
GAAGGGGAATTTAATAGTACTGAGTGGAATGGAATGAAATGTAGTGAAAAGGAATGGAGAGGAATGGAATGCAAAGGAGAGTAATGAATGGAGATGAATGGAATGTAATGGAATAGATTAGAGAGTAATGGGGAGGAATGGAATGAATGGATTGGAGAGGAATTGAATGCATAGGAGTGAAATGAGATGCAATGGAGAGAAATGGAGTGTAAAAGAAAACAATGGAATGAAATGGAGATGAATAGAATGAAATGGAGAGGAATGGGATATAATTTAATGGAATGGTGTTGAGAGGAAAGGAATAGGAAGGAATGGAATGGAATGGCGAGGAATGCAATGGAATGTAATAAAGTGGAATGCATTGAAATGGAGTGGAATGGAATGGATAGTAATGGAACGGAATGGAATAGAAAGGAATGGAGAGGTATGGAATAGAATGGAATGGACTAGAGAGGAATGGAATGGAAGGAAGAGTAATAGAATGGAGAAAAATACAATGGAGTGGAATGAAATGGGTTGGCATTGAACGGAAAGGAAAGAAGAAGAAAGGAATAGAAGGGAATGGAAGGGAGAGGAATGGAATGGAAGGGAATGCAAAGGAATGAAGACGAATGAATGGAATGAAATAGAATAGAAAGGAATGGAATAGAAAGGAATTGATTGCAGAACAAAGAAGAGGAATGGAATGGAATGGAGTTCAATGGAATGAAGAGGGATGCAATGGAGAGGAATGGATTGGAGAGGGATTGGGTAATAGGAATGGAATGGAGTACAATGGAATGGAATGGAGAGGAATGGATGGAGAGGAAAGGAATGAAGTGGAATTTAATGTAATGTAGAGGAATCCAAAGGTAAAGAATGGAAAAGAATTTAAAAACATGGACTGGAATTTATGAATGGAATGAAACGAATGAAATAGAGAGAAAGGAAGGGAATTGAATGCAGAAGAGTGGAATGGAAAGAATGGAATGTAATGAAGAGGAACGGAATGGAGAAGAAAGGAATGGAATGGGATGCAAGAGAGGTAAATGGAATGTAATGGAATGAAGTCTAATAAAATGGAGGGGAATGGAATGGAGAGGAATGGAATGGACTGGCATTGAATGGAGAAGAAAGGAGAAGAAAGGAATAGAAGGGAATGGAATGGAAATGAATGGAATGGAATGATGACGAAAAGAATGGAATGAAATGGAATGTAGAAGAATGGAATGGAAAAGAATTATTGCAGAACAAAAAAGAGGAATGGAATCGAATGGAATGCAATGAAATAAGAGGAATGGAATGAAGAAGAATGGATTGGAGAAGAAATGTATGAATAGGAATGAAATGGAATGGAATGGAATGGACTAGAGTAGAATGGAATGGAATGGAAAGGAATGGAATGGAGAGGAAAGGAATGGGGTGGAATGTTATGGAATGGTGATGAATGCAATAGAATGTAATATAGGAGAATGCATTGAAATGGAGTGGAATGGAATGGATAGCAATGGAACGGGACAGAATGCAATGGAGAGGAAGGGAGAGGAATGGAATGGAATGGAGATAAATGGTGAGGAAAGAAGTTCAATCAAATGGAATAGAGAGAAATGGAATAAAACGGAATGTAAAGGTTTGGAGAGGAATGGAATGGATTTTAACGTAATGGTGAAGAATCGAATGATGTGGAATGTCATGGAAGGGAATGGAATGAAGAGGAAAGGAATCAAGAGGAATTGAATAGAAAAGAAAGGAAAGATAGTGAAAGGAATGGAAAGGAATGGAGGGGAATGGAATGGAATGTAGTGGAATTGAAGGAAATAGACAGAAATGGAATTATAAGGAATGGAATGGAAAGGAATGGAGAAGAATGGCATGGAATGGAATGACTGGGAATGGAATGGAATGGAGATTAATAGAATGGAGTGTAATGGAATGGAGAGGAATAG
>NW_007256837.1:4301-6708 GCF_000164805.1 Carlito syrichta
GGAATGGAGTGGAATAGAATGGAATTTAATATAGTGGAATGCAATGAAATGGAGGGGAATAGAATGGAGTGGAATGAATGGAAAGGAATGGATAGGAATTGAATAGAATGGAAGGAAGAGGAATGGAATGGAGAGAAATGGAATGGCGAGGATTGGAATGGATTGGAATTGAATGGTGAGGAAAGGAGTGGAAAGGAATACAAAGGAAAGCAGCGGAGAGGAATGGAATGGAATGGAATGGAGTGGAAAGGAAAATAATGCAATGAAGTGGAGTGGATTGGAATAGAATGCAATGGAATGGAGAGGAATGGAGAGGAACAGAATTTAATCGAATGGAACAGAGAGAAATGGAATTGAATGGAATGTAATGATTGGAATGGACAGGAATGGAATGGAGAGTAATGGATTGGGCTGGATTTGAATGGAGAGGAAAGGAGTGAAAAAGGAATAGAATGGAATGAAATGGAGAGGAATGGAATGGAGTCGAATGGATTGGAATGGAGAGGAGTGGAATGGAATGCAATGGAGTGGAGATGAAAGGAATGAAATGGAATGGAGTAGAATGGAATGAAATTAACAGAAATGGAATGGAGAGGAATGGAAAGGAGCAGAATAGAATGGACAGGAATAAAGAGGAATGGAATGGATTGGAATCTAATGGAATGGAATGGAGAGTAATGGAATTGAACGGAATGGATTGGAAAATAAAAATGTAGTGGACAGAAATGGAATGGAGAGGAATGGATAGGATAGGAATTGAATGGAATGGAGAGGAAAGTGTGGAAAGGTATACAATGGAATGGAATGGAGAGGAATGGATAGGATAGGAATTGAATGGAATGGAGAGGAAAGTGTGGAAAGGTATACAATGGAATGGAATGGAGAGGAATGGAATGGAATGGAGTGGACTGGAACTTAATAGAGAAGAATGGAATGGAGAGGATTGAAATGAAGTGGAATGGAATGGAATGTAGAGGAATGATATAGAGAGGAATGTAATAGAAAAGAAAGGAACGTTTACAAAAGGTATGGAATAGAATGTAGTGAACTGGAAGGGAATGGAGAGAAAAAAAATGGGGAGGAATGGAATGGAGTATAATGCAATGGAAAGGAATGGAGTAGAATGGCATGGAATGGAATGGCTAGGAATGGAATGGAATAGAGAAGAGTAGAATGAAGAGTAATGGAATGGAGACAGTTACAGAATGGAGAGGAATTGAATGGAGATGAATGGAGTAGAAAGGAATACAATAGAATGGAATGGAGAAGAAAGGTACTGAAAGAAAGGAGTGGAATGGAAAGTAATGGAGTAAAATAGAATGGAGCAGAATAGAATGGAGCAGAATAGAATGGAAGGGAAGGGAATGTAATAGAATGAAGATTAGTGGAATGGAAAGGAAAGATTTGAGAGGAATGTAATGGAGAGGAATGAAATGGAGAGGAATGGAATCTAGAGACATGGAATGGATTGGAACGGAATGGATAGGAGTTGTATGGACAGGAATTGAAGGGAAATTCAAGGAATCGAATGGTAAGGAATGGAAAGAGATGGAATGGAATTTAGAGTAATGCAAAAGAGAGGGATGAAATGGAATAAAAGGAATTGAGAAGAATGGATTGGAATGGAATGGAATGGAATGGAGAGGAAGGAAAAGGAATGTAATGTAATGGAGTGAAGAGGAATGGAATGGAGAGGAATGGATATGAGAGGAATGGATTGGACTAGAATGAAAAGTAGAGGAATGGAACGGAATGGAATACAATAGAATGGAATGAAAGGAATGGGATGAACTGAAGAGAAACGAAATTGAATGGCATGGAGAGGAATGGAATAGAGAGGAATGGAATGGAATAAAATGGAACTGAGAGGAATGCAATGGATAAATGGAATGGAGAGGAAAGGAAAGGAATAGAGAGGAATGGAATAGACTGTAATGAAATGGAATAGAAGGTAGAGGAATGAAAGGAAAGGAATAGAATGGAATGGAATGCAATGGAATGGAAAGAATGCAATGGAATACAGGAATGTAATGGAATGGTGAGTAAGGGAATGGAGAGGAATGGAAGGAGTGGAATGGATTGGAATGGAATGGACTGGAATGAAATCGAATGGACTGGAATGGAATGGAGTGGAGTGTAATAAAATGGAATGGAGAGGAATGGAATGGAGATTAATTAAATGGAATATAATAAAATATATCGAAATGGAATGGATAGGAATAGAATGGATTGAAATGAAGAGGAATGGAATGGAATGGAATGGATGGAATGGAATGGAATAGAGAGGAATGGAATGGAATAAAATGGAACTGAGAGGAATGCAATGGATAAATGGAATGGAGAGGAAAGGAAAGGAATCGAGAGGAATGGAATAGAAAGAAACGGAATGGAAAGGAGAGGAATGTAA
>NW_007256838.1:0-9369 GCF_000164805.1 Carlito syrichta
TGAATGACTTTATGCCTTTTGGGGCTCTGTAGTATCAACTAAAATAGAATAAACCAGATCCTCTCTCATCCAGGAGTTTATAATGTTGTGAGAGAGTGGGTCTCAAATGCTAGCAGATGTAATTAAGACAGTTTAGTGAGAAGGCGATTTCAGTGTGGGCCATTGTGTGTGTCCTGGTCAGTTATTTGATTAGTAGAAGTGCTGAATTTCATCAAAATGGATTAATGTTTGAATGTCTTTAATCATAGCTTACATTTTCTAATTTGCCTCCAACTCCATCACTTTCTATTGCTGTACATTGAATCTCTACATCACTAACTTATACTATTTACCTTGCACCTGAAGGCAGTTGAGTTGTGTCATCCTGGTGTCCATTGTAAGTTGTAGGTCATTGCCACAAGGATGAGTTGGCAATAAGGCGATAGCTAATCAGTGCTCCAGTGAATAATGGATTTAAAAAAAAAAAGATTTTATTTTATGGGCACCTGCCTGTTTAGATACAAATACTTCACCAGATCTGACCATTGCATTAAGTATTTCTGGCTGTTGGATGCCTTAATGTTCTAACAAATGTTTCATCAGCCATTATTCTGGTTTTCTTAATGTTGACGTAAAGTTACTGTAACTGGAATTCACATGCTTTTGGTTTGAGGCCCATGAATGATATTCTGACCATAGAACAAGAGTCACAATTTAATTTGCATGATATATCTTCCTGCATTTATCTTTGTATTTTTTATACAGTGGACCCAGGGCCCATTTGTTAGTTTATGAATTTGAATTTGAAGACCATGTGAAATCCTTATGTGTTGTAGGTCCTCAGTGCACAAATGGAATTAAAGAACACCATAGGCAGTACTGTCTTTTTTTAGTCAACAGTTTATTTGGTGGCTGTGTTGAATTTTTAGCATACATTATGATTTATTTATATATTTATGTGTTTGTTTATTTAGTAGGATTCTCGCTCTGTCACCCAGGCTGGAGTGCAGTGACATGCTCATGGCCTCCGTGACCTGCTGGGCTCAGGTGTTCCTTCAGCTTCAGCCTTCCAAGTAGCTGGAACCACAGGCATGTGCCACCACACCCAGCTAATTTTTTTTTTGAGTTGGAGTCTTATTCTGTCGCCCAGACTGGAGTGCAGTGGCCGCTCCCAGCCACCGCAGCCTCGACCTGCTGGGCTCTGGCGATCCTTCCCAGCCTTCCAAGTAGCTGGAACTACAGGCACGCGCTACTACGCCTGGCTAATTTTTTGATTTATTGTAGAGATGAGGTCTCGTCAAGTTGCCCAGGTGGGTGTCAAACCTGCGGGCTCAGGCAATCCACTCACCTCAGCCTCCCAAAGCACAGATTACAGGCTGAGCCACTGAGCCTGGCTAATTTTTTAATTTATTGTAGAGTTGAGGCCTCACCAAGTTGCCAAGGCTGGTCTCAAACTCCTGGACTCAGAGATTCTTCTCGCCTCTGCATCCCAAAGTGCTGGCATTATAGGAGTGAGCCACTGTGCCTGGCCTAATTATTTTTATTTTTTATTTTTTAATTTAATTTAATTTAATTTTTTTTGAGTTGGAGTCTCACTCTGTCGCCCAGGCTGGAGGGCAGTGGCACGCTGCTGGCCACTGCAGCCTTGACCTGCTGGGCTCTGGCGATCCTTCCGCCTCAGCCTTCCGAGTAGCTGGAACTACAGGCGCCCACCACCACGCCCGGCTAATTTTTTATTTTATTGTAGAGAGGAGGTCTAGCCAAGTTGCCCGGGCAGGTCTCGAATCTGCAGGTTCAGGTACTACACTTATCTCAGCCTCCCAAGGCGCGGGATTACAGGCTGAGCCACCGAGCCCGGCTTCCTTCTCTTTTCTAAATGCCCTAGCTAGGACTTCCAATACAATGTTGAACAAAAGGGGTGAGAGTGGGCAGCCTTGTCTTGTTCCAGTTTTCAGAGGAAATGCTTTCAGTTTCTCTCCATTGAGCAATGTGTTAGCTGTGGGTTTATCATAAATGGCACTTTCTATTTTGAGGTATGTTCCTTCTATACCTAGGTGTTTGATGGTTTTTATCAAGAAGGGATGCTGGATTTTTTATCAAAACTTTTTCTGCATCTAATGATATAGTCTTGTGGTTCTTGTTTTTACATCTGTTGATGTATTTAATTACATTTATGGTCTTGCAAATGTTGAACCAGCCCTGCATCCTGGGGATGAAGCCTACTCGGTCATGGTGAATGATTTTTGTGATATTTTTGGATCCGATTTGCTAGAATCTTATTGAGGATTTTTGCATCTATGTTCATAAGGGATATTGGCCTGTAGTTCTCTTTCTTTTGTTGTATCTTTACCTGATTGGGGTATCAGTGTGACGTTAGCGTCTTAAAAACGATTTAGGGAGAATTCCATCCTTCTCAATTGCCTGGAATACTTTCACTAGGATCGGTATCAGCTCCTCCTTGTATGCTTTGTAGAATTCTGCTGAAAAGTCATCCATTCCAAGGCTTTTTTTTTTTTTTTGTAGGTAGTTTTTGTATGACAGAGTCAATTTCCTGGGTTGTTATTGGTCTATTTAGTGTCTCAATGTCTTCTTGTTTCAACCTGGGAAGGTTGTGTGATGTCAAAAGTTCTCCATTTCATTTAGGCTATCAAGTTTGTTTCCATACAGGTGTACATAGTACTTTCTCATAATCTTTTGTATTTCTTCAGGGTCAGTTGTGATTTGATCTTTTGTATTTCTGATTGTGTTTTTGAACTTTTTCTCTCTTTTCTTGGTCATTCTGGCTAGGGGTCCATCAATCTTGTTAATTCTTTCAAAGAATCAGCTTTTTTGTTGTTGTTGATGTTTTCTATGATATTTTTGTCTTCTGTGTCCCATATTTGGGCTCTTCTCTGTGGAATATTTTTTAAAACAAAAGAGCTGACCCAGGAGGTTTCCTTAACTCACACTGGCTTTTCTATCTATCTAGATCTTTTCTATCTAGATCTTCTTTAATTACTTTCTTCAGCATTATGTCATTCTCAGGAACAAGATTTTTACAAGTTTTGATGTGTCTTTATTTTGTATTTCTTTTTTATATTTACACATATTTTATTATCATAGGGTTGTAACTGGTAATGTATTTTTCATTTCAGTGTTCCTATTTCTAGTACAGAGATACACATGATTTTATATACTAATCTTAAATGCCAAAATTTTACTGAACTCACTTTTACTTAGATGAATTTGTTATTGTTGATGTTCTGGAATCCCAAGGGATTTTAATGGCGTTTCTGAATACACACACACACATAATTCCAGTAGAAATGTTTATGCTTTTTCAAGCTAGAGACCATTGGATTTATCTCTTTACAGCAATATAGACTGGCCTGTTCTTTCAGCACCTACCCAATCACTCCCTCAGTTTGGTAACCCCTGAGGAAAGTGCGGCACCATCTATATTAATATTATTTGTATGTATCACCTGTGACCTGTTTTAGTTTTTTGTTCTAGAATTTGTAATGAGCAATAATAGATATTGTATTATAATATTTAAATCGTGAAAGGTGGCTATTCTTCTTCAACCATGATAAAGTCTTCATCTTAATCCTAAATTTTTCATTTGTCCCATTTACTTTGGGTAGATCGCTTTCCTTTCAGCAGCTTGTTTTCTTCAGCATAATATAAGGATGTATGTGATTAGATGTAGATTTATCAGCCAGAATACACTTTTAATTAGCCGTTTTAAGAAAGTATTCAGCATTGTGCTTTCAAAAACACTTTAATTGTATGCATTTACTCAAACTTTTCTTCCCCAGAAAATAAACTGGTGAAAATATAGTGACTTTCCCCCCTAAATTACTCAGTGAATAGCCATTTATTTACATGGAGAAATTCTATGAATCTACAGAAATGGAGAGATAGTTAAGTACATAGTAATACATATCAATGAGAGAAAAATATTTTCTGATAATATTTTGATAGTATTCTTAGAGAAATAGGACTTTTTATAACTGAAAATCTGTTAATGCTATCTTTTGTATATTCCTGAAAGAAGTCTACTTATTGGATCTAGAAATATTTGATGACTCAGGAATGGTACAAAGGTCTGGAGATAATATTTCAAATCAAGAATGAAACCTTTTATTCTGAACATGTAAGTTTTGCTTCTCTTCAATTTGAAATTCTCATTATTGAGTGTATTTGGGGGTACACCATTTCCCCTCCTAAAACTTGTTTTAATAAACAGTAAAATAATTTGTGGGCTTGGAACTCAGTTTTTGAAATAAAACAAAAAATGACATTTTAATATGTGTACACACTTGTCTGTACAGCAGTGGTTGGACCTCACAGTGTGGATTGTGAATTCACTCTGAAAGAATTATGATGCCTTGTTGCCATGGTTGTGTGATCATATATATACCTGACCCCCAGTCCTGCCTGCCACTTTCTGTTTTGAGTTTCTCAAAGCTCTCAACAGCTTACATAGTTAGAAATTATGTCATGAACTTTTGCTCATCTCAAACTTTCTCATGGGGAATAAATGCTCATGTTGCAAAGGTATGTTCATATTGGCCTGCCAAATTCTATCCTTTCAAATGAACTTCAAATATTTCAAATGAACTTCAAATATTTCTTCAAAATATTTCATTTTAAAAATTCCCCTGTGTATTTTTTCATATGCAGTTATAAATGTGTTTTGTGGTTGTTAAATTCATCAATTCGTGTATTTGATTCTTGTATCAAGCAGGTTGCCTTTAAACTTTTACTCCATATATACACACATTTGTATGATTTATTGATATGTAAGTGTATACCATATATAAATATATATATATATATATATATACATATATATTTTAAATGTTGATCTGTTAACACTGTTTTGGTTGCATTGTGTGAGTTCTCCTGACCCAGCATCCAGACTTTTTCCAAGAGCTAGGCTATGGTTGGTTTCATTACTTGGAAAATGTCTAAGGGTAGAGGCATGTATATTTATTAAGAATAAGTAAGTAAGGCAAGGCATAGTGACTCAAGTCTGTAATCCCAGCACTTTAGTAGGCCAAAGTGAGAGGATTTCCTGGGTCCAGGGATTCAAGACCAGACTGGGCAACTTGATGAGACCTTGTTTCTACAATAAATCAAAAAATTAGCTGGGTGTGGTGGTGTGCACCTGTAGTTCCAGCTACTTGGAAGGCTGAGGCAAAAGGATCACCTGAGCCCAGCAGTTTGAGGCTGCAGTGACCATGAGCATGCCACTGCATTCCCACTTTGGTGACAGAGTTAAATTCCAACTCAAAAAACCAAAAAAGGATAAATAAGACAAGATGATATTTTTCACAGGTTTTAGTATGCCAGACTTGTTAATAGGTAAGCTTCTTCATCTAGTACACTGGTGTTCATCTTATTTGACCATCTCATCTGTGGATTGTGAATCAGGCAACTGGACCATCCTGGAGGACGATGGTGCCCTTTGTGTGGAGTGGCCTTTGAGTGTGAAATTGGGCAGACACAGACAGTACTTTGGAAGACTTTATCTAATTCTTTCAAAAGTGTGTCTGAATTGGGATAAAGTGGTTGTTTTTCAGTCAAGCATGATATTTTGGTATGTGTACACACTTGTCTGTACAGCAGCAGTTGAACCTCATAATGTAGATTATGAATTCACTCTGAAAGGATTATGATGCTCTGTTGCCATGGTTATGTGATTATGTATATCTGGCCCCCAGTCCTGACTGCCACTTTCTGTGCTGAGTTTTTCAGCGCTCATAGAAGATTAAACAGTTGGGCAGACACAGACAGTACTTTGGATGACTTTATCTAATTCTTTCAAAAGTGGGTCTGAATTGGGATAAAGTGGTTGTTTTTAGGTCAAGCTTGAATATGTCATAGAACAATGCTTAGGAATTTGGAATCTTGGGCTTCAGTGAAACTCTGAACCTTTGTAAGTTGTGATATCTAAAGTAAGACATATCACTGATAGTTAAACTTCATGAACTTTTATGTTGTATACTTTACAAACATTGACTCACTCAACAGTCACCACAGACATATGGCATGGTTTATGTATCAGGAGCTTTCTCAGGGCAGGGAAAAAGAGACACTGAGATGAAAGTGCCCAAGTTAATGAGCTCCTAAAAGTCAAGATGGGAACCCAAGTCTACAGCCTCAATGCTGAGGCTCTGAACTACTCACATGTCTGCATCCCTTAGTTGCAGGATAGTCAGTTACTGTACAAGGGAGTTCCATCATCTGTGTGTTTAGAATTACTGGAACCTAGGGAGCGCCTACACGCTGTCCACATTATAAGTGGTATCAGGAGTCACATAGCCCGGAGAATTGGGAGATACCACTAGGGACAAAGGTCAAAATAGTTTAGTGTTGGGTCACTCCTCAGCACCTCTCCCTACAAATAACAGGAATATGTTTTATTAATATGTAGTGGCAGTATAAGCATGAGCACCAAAAATGCTAAAAGCCTGTGAGCTGCACAATTTGGGGACAAAGACAAGTAGGAATACAACATACCACTTCATAATTAGCCTTGTATATTTTTCTTTTTGCAACTATCTTGCACAACTGAGTCAAAGGGCCTCAGTGTTCACCAGGGTCCACCTCCTCATTATGACCTCTCTCACTTTGGGTTGTCTTGACTGAACAGACAGCCAACTCACATACTGACTGCAAACTCAAGGCATAGAAGAGGCAGACTAAAAGGAAAATATATGTTTTACAGTGGTTATTTTTAATGTAGAAATTCAGTATTGACTTTTCAATATTTGATTGTTTTTATAACAAAAGTTTAATAAATAAACCTAAGTATCTCTTGTACCTGGTTTTGAATCAAGGTCTGTAATAAAAATTTGCACATAATCAGGGAAAAAATTCTAAACTTCAGATGATACATATAATAGTGGCATACATGAGACTGTGGAGGTTGAAAGACACTTGGTAGATGTCACTAAAATAGAGACCATTGTGCCGGGCTTCAAATGTGTGGAAGGAATGCTAGGCCTTTGTCATTGAATTATAGCACATATTTTAGCATTTGCACATTGCATTTTGCTTTCATTTGGCATTACTGGAAAGGGAAAGGCCCCATTTCTCATTTCCTTCCTACTTCCCTTATAGTCTTTCTTGTTCTGTGAAGGGTGGTGGGCTGGGAGAGGTTCAGTTCATGCCTGTTAACCAACCATATCCATAACTTCTAATCCTCTGTTCATATCAAGCCATTTCCTAGTTATTAATGGGCATCACTGTCAATTCACTGATGGTTATGTTGTGTAATTTCAGTTCCTTCTGAAGTCCCAAGATGGAAAAAGGTAAAGCCTTTCTTCATTATTGGGGTAAAATAGCCTTTCTTTGCCTGAGATATAAATGTTGTTTTCTTGGCTCCTATATTTTTCAACTGATATGCTATAGAAAAACTAATTAAGTACATTGTACGTGTTAGGTAATGTTTTCTTGGGAGTGAAGGTGTCCGTTATCAAGTGATACCTGCTTCCAGTCAGCATATAGAATTGTCAGTGTCAGGTCATGGCAGTTTATCATGAGGGGCTTTTTCTACAGTAACAAGTTTTCCTATTTCAATTTGGAATCTTGTAATAGCTACTAAAAATGTTTCTTGACAGGTATATATGCTTTAGGAAAAGTTATTTTGTTTTCCATAGGTGAACTCTATATTTTGGGGATTTTATCTAGAATATTCATTCCTATGTTGGTTTTCCAAATTCACTAAGAGAACAAAAGACCAGTGCAAACAGTCAACATGTTCTTATCCTCAGAGTGTTCCTTTTCTTCTCATTGCAGGAGCCCCACAAAGAGAAAAATAAGTGGTATGTATTCTCATTCACTGGCTGAAAAAAACAGGTGTATAAGAAATATGGAGATTATTTGCTAGTGTTAGTGTAGAGACCTATGATAATCACAGATACCCAGGGGCGGGGGGAGAGGATTGGGGGGTGTAGTGAAAATGGCTCCTCAGGTGACAAATGCCTGCATCTACGTCCAGTCTCTGGAAACAGGTATGTTCACTTGAGGCACTGTGGTTTTGTGTACATCTGGGTGTGGGGTGTTATGTGTAAGTCTGTGTGATGTGTTTGCGAATGTGTCTCTTGGTGTATGTTAATCCTAGGGCATAGATGTTATGATTACTCAGCACAATTCTCAATACCATGTTTCTTAAAATTTCACTGTAACTACGCATATCAGGTGGTTCAAATCTCATCACAGCCATGTTTAGTGGGCTTATCAATTATACACACTTACCAGATAAGTAAAGTAAGTTACAGAGATAAATATGGCCAGGCTTACTTGCTGCTAAGTGAAATGCCATGATGTGACTCTCTCATATGATCCAAAATTTAAAGCTCTGAACTACAGTCACCAATGATTACCCAGTGAAGTGATTACAGTTATCGTGCTAGTGAATTCCAGCATCCATTTCTAAGCCTGGAATTACCCAAGTCTCCAGAGATCCCACACACTGTTCATATAAGAGAACTAAAGTGATGTCGTAACCCAGCTAGCAATCTAGGTATCTTTCTGCAGATTTTCACATAGTTTTAGGGTGAAATGATTGTACTGGTTAAACCAAAGATTTTGAAATGCAGGAGCCACTAAGTAAAAAAAAAAAAACTTGGTGCACACATGTCATAGAAGAATCTCTCCTTGACACATGACTCCATGTTAGGAATTTGGGGGATGTTTTTGAGTATTGGACAAAATTGTCACCGTGAGCCCTGTCACATCCACAGCATAGAAACCGTGGCCACTAAGCACTCACCTTACCACTTGGTTATTAGCCTGGTTTCATCATCCTTGTTGCAATACTTTGAAAGCTCTCTTAACAGCCTTAGTACTAAAACAGTGCCTCCCTCCTTAATGGACAATCCCTATGTTAGCAGCTAAGTACAAGCAAGGGTGTCACTACTACATACAATGAATTTATACGCAGCATTGAAAAGTAAAGATGGACTTCATTATTTACACATATTCAATAATTAATTGTATTCATAACATAAAAGTAATGACTACATGTAATGGAGTGCTGTCCCTAGGATTGAATGTAGTCTCTCAGTAAATGGTTACTTAAAGTTACATGCACAATCTTATGCAACAAATTATAGCTGCTACAGCAGCAGTTAACACATTCATTTGAAAAGGTGTATGCTCTCAAATTATGCATGTGTCCTAGGTATGAAGGAATGAGTGAGTTCTTCTGTAATCTAATGGATATTCTGGGATTATGGGTCTAATTTATCTCAGTCTAATTATGAGGTCACACTTAAGTACTGACATGGTTTTCTCTAAAACACACAGATGTCCCTGAGAAAGGAAAATGAGATCTTACCAAATGGATTTTGATCTCCATTTGGAGACTTAGGATCTCTCTGACAGCAAGCAGGGTTC
>NW_007256838.1:9854-10693 GCF_000164805.1 Carlito syrichta
TGCACAGATCAGTCGTCAACAAGGCTGTTCAGGCTACAGGCTTATGTTATTAAACTACAAAAACAGCCAGGCCTTGGTGGCTCAGCCTGTAATCCCGCACTTTGGGAGTCTGAGGTGAGTGGATTGCCTGAGCCCGCGGGTTCGAGACCCGCCTGGTAACTTGGTGAGACCTCATCTCTACAATAAATCAAAAATTAGCCGAGTGTGGTAGCGCGCACCTGTAGTTCCAGCCACTTGGAAGACTGAGGCAGAAGGATCACAGGAGTTCAGCAGGTCGAGGCTGCGGTGTTCAGGAGCAGCCACTGCACTCCAGTCTGAGCGAGAGAGTGAGACTCCAACTCAAAAAAACCAAAAAACAAACCCTGCAAAAGCACCATCCTAAAGGGACACTTCTAATTAGTTCACATCAGCTGCTTACAACTTGCAGCAAGACAAGTTGAGAAGTTTATTATTTGCAGAGCCATGTTGTGACCGTTGTTTTGCAATGTCCTAAGGTCTGAGCAACCTTTGGAGACAAGTAGACGTGGGACATGCAGTGTGATCATGTGAAGAAACACTCACTGGAAGGCAGCTGACAGGGTGAAGAGAGTGAGATTGAAGGCCACACATTTGTACTTTCAAAGTGCCAACAGAGGAGTTCCTTCAGAGGAAAGAGAGTCATATTTGGCTTCTGGACTTTGACGGCACGTTATGATTAGGGCCTGCCTTTATCTCAGGCATTTCATAACACTTGGGACAGGAGAACTGGGAAAGAATACAGAGAGCAGTGTTCTCTTAGGCCATGAGCTACAGTTTTCAGTTGTTCAGGGATCTCGATCTCTAGGGAGCCAAGTGCATTT
>NW_007256839.1:0-3036 GCF_000164805.1 Carlito syrichta
ACAGATGTCAAAACAAAAACCACATGATCATATCACTAGATGCAGAAGAAGCTTTTGATAAAATCCAGCACCCCTTCTTGATAAAAACCCTTGAACATCTAGGCATACGGGGAACATACCTCAAAATAGTAAAAGCCATCTACGAGAAACCCACAGCCAGCATACTCCTAAATGGACAAAAATTGGAACCAATTCCCCTGAAAACTGGAACTAGACAAGGATGCCCACTCTCTCCCCTCCTGTTCAACATAGTATTGGAAGTCCTGGCTAAAGCAATCAGAGAAGAGGAGGCAATCAGAGGTATTCAAATAGGAAAAGAGGAAGTCAAGTTATCTCTCTATGCAGATGATATGATGGTGTACCTTGAAAACCCAAGAGAATCTGTCAAAGGTCTCCTTACATTGATAAAAGCCTTTGGCAAAGTCTCAGGATACAAAATAAATGTACAAAAGACAATCGCATTTCTCTATACCAATAATAAACAGAAACCCAAATAAAAAACACAGTTCCATTCACAATAGCCACAAAAAAAATGAAATACCTTGGCATCTTCCTAACCAGAGACGTGAAAGACCTTTACAATGAAAATTACAAAACACTGCTCAAAGAAATCAAAGCCGACATGAACAAGTGGAAAAATATCCCATGCTCATGGATCGGAAGAATCAACATTGTGAAGATGTCCATCTTACCTAAGGCAATCTACAAATTCAATGCAATACCCATTAAATTACCAACAACATTCTTCTCAGACCTAGAAAAAACAACACAGGAATTCATATGGAAACACAAACATCCAAGAATAGCCAGAACAATCCTCAGCAAAAAAAATAAAGCAGGTGGTATCACAATACCAGATTTCAAACTCTACTATAAAGCTACAATCATCAAAACAGCTTGGTATTGGTACAGGAACAGGCATATAGATCAATGGAACAGAATTGAGATTCCAGAAGCAAAACCTCAATTTCTCAACCAACTCATCTTTGACAAAGCCCCCACCACCTACCAATGGGGAGAGGAGAACCTATTCAGTAAATGGTGCTGGGAAAATTGGCTGAACACATGCAGAAGATTGAAACAGGACCCCTATCTATCCCCATGCACAAAGGTTAACTCCAAATGGATCAGAGACCTAAATGTAAAACCTCAAACCATAAGAACCTTAGAAAAGGAAGGAAATACTCTCATGGAAATCGGAACTGGCATCCAATTTCTGTACAAAACCCGAAACCCACAGGACTTAAGAGAGAAGATAGACAAATGGGACCTTATTAAACTGACAAGCTTCTGCAAAGCCAAAGAAACCATCAAGAGAGCAGGGAGACAGCCTACAGACTGGGAAAAAGTCTTTGCCAACTCTAGATCTGACAAAGGCTTAACATCCTGGATCTACAAGGAACTGAAACGTACTGAAAAGAAGAAAACAAACAACCCCATTATAAAATGGGCAAAAGACATGAACAGACACTTCAGAAAAGAAGACATTCGACCAGCCAACAAACACATGAAGAAATGCTCAACCTCACTAATCATCAGGGAGATGCAAATCAAAACCACACTGAGATACCACCTAACTCCAGTCAGAATGGCAATTATCAACAACTCAAAAAATAACAGCTGCTGGAGAGGGTGTGGTGAAAAGGGAACACTTCTACACTGTTGGTGGGAGTGTAAACTAGTGCAACCTCTGTGGAAAGCAGTGTGGCGATTCCTAAAAGCTCTAAAAATTGACCTTCCATATGACCCTGCAATCCCCCTACTGGGAATATACCCTGAAGAACACAAATCACTCTATAAAAAAGATACCTGCACACGTATGTTTATCGCAGCATTGTTCACAATAGCAAGAACCTGGAAACAACCATGCTGCCCATCAAAAGAGGACTGGATTAAAAAAATGTGGTACATATACACGATGGAATACTACACAGCCATAAAAAGGAACAAAATCATGAATTTCGCTGCAATCTGGATGGAACTAGAGTCTATAATACTGAGTGACCTCTCACAAAAACAAAAATCCGAATATCACATGTTCTCACTCATATAATGGACCTTGAACATCCAATGCAATACTATGAGAAAATGACGGATGGTACTGGGAAACTATGGGGGGGAGGAGGATGGGATTAACAGTAGCAAATATCTGTCGGGGGATGGGAAAACACTTCTTATCTACAGGGTGCCTGAATGAAATGTCATTGTACACCTAACCCTTAACTGTACCCCACAAAACCATAATAAAAAATAGATTAATGAAAAAAAAAATACTATTTTATACAGCAAGAATTAGCTTCTTTTCCTTTATTAAATAATACTGGTTGTCAAAATAAATTTACTCATTAGATCTGTATGACTAACTTGTGAAACCATATTTGTATTTTTCTCAACAGCTTATATGAAGTAGCTTGTTTGCCTTTTCCTGCTTTGCTTTTGTTTTTGTGCAGAGGGGAGTTTAGAAATATCTTACTTTCTCTAGTCATTCTAACATGCTCCCAAATTGTATATGACCACAAATCTTAAACATATTTGTAAAAAGAGAGAAAGCAACAAAACTAATTATTTTATAATTACAATTCCCAAGGTGCAACTATATCAATAAATAACTTTTAATTTTATGCCAAAAAAAAAAAAAAAAAAGAAAAGCCAAACCAAAGCCCACAGATAAGATATACTACAATATAACTGCATTTCAAATAGTCCCTAAGACCACAAAATGCAAGTGGGTGGGATGCATGATAAATGACAGGACACATGAGCTGTCAGCATCCATGTGAGAAGAAGCAAACAGACACAACAAGACATCTACAAGCAGGAACACCATCAAGGAGCAACCAGGTACTCACTGCAAAGTGGGCTAAGATATCTTGAGTAGCTGCAACTAGGGTGAGGGCTGTACTCCTGACTAACAGTGAATACAAGGTATCCACAATAAGTCTGAAGGGACTTGAGAACTCAAGGCCCTGTGAGCTCACAAAACCATCTATGTAAAGCAGTCGTTCAAGACAAATTTTATACTGAGGAGAAACTCCC
>NW_007256839.1:3056-16047 GCF_000164805.1 Carlito syrichta
ATGAGCTGCCGTGTTTTCAAAAAACTTGACAATATGCAGCAAAAGGGATAAATCTCAAAAACATAATGCTAAGCGAAAGAAATCAAGTCAAAACATCTCACTAAATATTACTATATACTGCAATGGATTAAAGTTCTAGAAAAGGCACAACTATACTGATGGAAAATTAATAACTGAGCCGGGCTCGGTGGCTCAGCCTGTAATCCTGTGCCTTTGGGAGGCTGAGGTGAGTGGATTGCCTGAGCCCACGGGTTTGAGACCCGCCTAGGCAGTGAGACCTCATCTCTACAATAAATTAAAAAATTAGCCGGGCGTGGTATTGCATGCCTGTAATTCCGGCTACTTGGAAGGCTGAGGCGGAAGGATCACCGGAGCCCAGCAGGTTGAGGCTGCGGTGGCCGGAAGTGGCCACTGCCCTCCAGTCTGGGCGACAGAGTGAGACTCTAACTCAAAAAAAAAAAAAATTAATAACTGCCTGGGCTAGACGTGAAGGGACCAACTGCAAAGGCCACAAGAGAGACTTAGAGTGAAGGTTTGGTTTCTGACCTGCAGTGTCATAATTGCAAAGCTGTAAAATTACCACAATTCAAACTGTACACTTAAATCAGTGAATTGTTTATAATAATACTTTGAGTTAAAAAAAGAAAAACACTACTAAAACTATGAAGTTATAAAGCTATTCTGAACCCATACTTCTAAAAGTTCAGAAAAACTAATTTCCCATAAAAATGAGTTATAGAAAAAGATCAAGGTCAAATCCTGTACAAAATTATGATAAGAAAAAGGAGAATAAGCACAATAACATCTCTACAGACAACAGAAGCATATTAATTATCTCCATAAACATGAAAACTCTACCTTAAAATTTCAAGACAAGCTAAAAATAATTAAGAAACCAAAATGAACTTAGAGATCAGAAATGAACTGGGAGAATTCAAAATCAGAAACTAAAGAAAAAAATTATCTCAGAATGAAAGACTAGAAGGAACATAAAACTGAATAAATGCTATAGATAATAAAGATAAGAAGGGAAAATTTCAAAGTCAAAAATAAACAAAAAAGGAAATTTAAAAGATTAGAAGAAAAGAACAAATATATAAAGTAGGCAAAGAGGATCCAAAACACATTTAAAAGGTGTTCCCAAGGTACCAAGAAAAAAACAATCAGTTAACATTGTTTGTCAGAAAGCATGACACACATATGAGAAAGTCAATCCAGAAAGACACCAAGAAACAATCTAGTAAAATTATTTCCAGCCAAAATGACAAATCATTTATAAAAAAAGAAAAGCAGAACTGCCAGATTTCACAACAATGCTTTATACTAAAACACAACAGAGTAACATATTTAAGATACTCAAATTGTAAGCCAAGCATTTTGCATGTAGCCAATCTGTCTTCCAAGCATTAAAGGTCACAGACAGCTGTAATCCAAGGGTGGTCATCAGACCATGACATCACCACTACTCAGGAACCTGATAGAAATGAAAATCTCAAGCACCATCCTGTATGTACTAAGCAGATAATCCAGGGCTAGGCTCAGCACTCAGCACATTAACAAGCCCTCCAGGTCATTCTGGCACACACCAAGGTGTATGAACCACCACACCACAGAATGAATTTCATACAACCAAAATGACTAGAGTAATAGAGAGACACCAGTATCAGAATTGGTGGTGAGAATTCAGTATCTGCTTCCTGGGAGAACTGTGACTCAATGAAGGTTGTAAGGAGGTACAGCACGCCAAGACACTGTGCTTTGACAAGGCAGGTGTGTTACAACTATGAAATAAATGGGGAAGAGATGGAAGAACACATGCATCAAAATTTTAGCTGTCTTCGGTAATCTACATTATTGTTGGTCACGTTAGTATCATTACTCCGAAAATGTGTGTGTGACATGAGATGAAGGAAATTTAATATCTAATATTTTAATGATAAAACCAGATACTTAAGAACCAGGATAGTCAACATGGAGAGAAAAGGGGACATAGATGGAAGAATGAAGAAGTTAAAAACTCTTTAGCCCTGATTGTGAATGAGAAATGTTTTTTATGAATTCTTAATATAATTTGACCTATCCAATAAATACAGAGCCTCCCCAGTACACAGGCTACCATTTCCTAATAAAAGAACCAGGACTTTATTGGAGAAATGACTAATTCAGGGTCTGGGATTGAAAACATTTAAGATAGCTGGGCTTGGTGGCTCAGCCTGTAATCCCATGCTTTGGGAGGCTGAGATGAGTGGCTTGCCTGAGCCCTGGGTTCAAGACCCGCCTGGGCAACTTGGCGAGACCTCATCTCTACAATAAATCAAAAAATTAGCTGGGTATGGTAGCGCGCGCCAGTGTTTCCAGCTATTTGGAAGGTTGAGGCGGAAGGACCGCCAGAACCCAGCAGGTCGAGGTTGTGGTGGCCAGGAGTGTGCCACTGCGCTCCAGTCTGGGCAACAGAGTGAGAATCCAACTGAAAAAAAAAAGAAAATGTTTAAGATGAGCCTAGAAAAATCTTATTATGTCAAAAAACAAAAAAGCTACTAAAGAGGAGTAGGGTCTCATCAAAATGACACAGAAGCCAACCTAAAGAGGCTCACTGCCCAATCATGAGCATTTTGAGCATCAGGAAAAATAGTATCTGCAAAGAACCAAAACATGTTGGAAATACCTGAATCCTTGAGTTCATAGTGATACTTTACAAAGCAAGACTTGTTCAGCACAACTGAGTATCAATGGCTAACTCAATTCACAAAGAATAATCACATGTATCCTAATGAAAAAATATAATTAATGACATTGTCTGGCTCTTACACACACACACACACACACACACACACACACACACACACACACACACACCCTGAATTCTATTAAACCTCACAATTCAACTACCAATTTACAGAAAAAGCAGAAGCATGTAGCAAACTCTACAGAGGCATAATCAGCAAAATCCAGATAGTGAAAACCTCACAAGAAAAATAACTTTTGTTTCTTCAACAAATATGGACATAAAAGAAATAGAGAGAGAAGCTATAAATAAAAAAAGACTTTAAAAGACAGACATTTTAAAAATTAGCCTGTGCTAATTTTTTAGCCTGTGCACCTGTAATCCCAACCACTCATGAGGACAAAACAGGAGGATTACTTCAGCCTCGGAGTTCCTGGCCTGCCTGGGCAACACAGCAAGACTCTACCTCTAAATGTACACATAAATTTTAAAAGACATTTTAAAAATAAACCAGCAAAATTAAACTATAAGGATGCATACTTGGGTGACAAAACTACAAGGGAAATTAGGAGAGTTGTAACAGTGACAGTCAGTGTCAGGCTTTCTCTGAGGACTGTGACAGGAGGATAAAGAGCACATGTGGAGTGATTTCTGAGCATAGTTCTATGTCCTGGACTGGATGGCGGTTTCAGGGCCTTCCTCTCTACTTGTTTCAGATTGTTTCCTAGATTTGCACTGTTTTACGTTTTTTCAAATAAAACACAAATGATTCCAATTTTACTGTTTTTTTTCCCCTAAAATTACACCACTCTGAAATGATTATTTACTTGATCTTTCAATCCAAGAATCTGTTTTATATCATAAGCAACCAAAAATTTTCCAACATCACTTTGAATTTAGAAGTATTTTGATATAAGGAACTCAAATAACTCAACAGCAAGAAAGTAAATTATCAGATTTAAAGTGAGCAAAGGACCTGAATAGACTTCAAAAGACAACATACAAATAGCCAACAGGCATGTGAAAAATTGCTCATCATTGATAAATCAGAGAAATGCAAATCAAAACTATAATGAGAGATCACCTTTCTCCTGTTAAAGTGACTATTATCAAAAAGAAAGTGTGGGCAAAGATGTAAAGAGAAGGTACACTGTTGATAGGAACATAAATTGGTACAGACCTATGGAAAATAGTAGGAAGGTTCTTCAAAAATTTAAAAATAGAATTATTAGGCAGGTGCGCAGTTGCTCACTCCTGTAATCCTAACGCTTTGGGAAGCTGAGGCAAGAGGACTGCTTGAGCCCAGGAATTTGAGACCAGCCTGGCCAATATAGTGCAAAAAAAAATCTAAAAAAAAAAAAAAAATCAAAAAATTAAAAGGATATGGTTGCACACACCTGTACTACTAACTATCCAGGAGGTTGAAATGGGGGGATTGCTTAATCTCAAGAGGTTGAGGCTGTGGTGAGCTGTGATCATGCCACTGTTCTCCAGCCTGGGTGACAGAGACAAATCTCAACTCAAAAAACAAAAATAAAAAAGAATTGATCTTTGGAACAGAAGTAAATCATGCAGAGGAATTTCTCTAAATCAGAATTTGCTGAGTAATTTTCCACTTAATATGGAAATAAATACTGTATAAAACAGGTGAAAGATAGGTGTGGGGAAAACAGCTAGCATTTTTCACTAATTAACATAATTCTGAAAGATCATCTGCTTAATGCTTTTGAGTATTCACAGGCACTTCTACCAATCAATCCCAGTGCTCATAGTGAAGACAGAATGAGACATTGGTGGAGTACCAGTGCACGTGTTGTCCTTCCAGCCTGAACCACGCTCCACCACACTGTCAGAGACACAGAGCCAAGGATGAAAACATTGCACTTTCCCTCCAACTCCTTCAATGGCTCCCCATTCCTAACCATGAACAGGACAAGTATTTCCACAGCACATTCAAATTCTCCAACAAAACAGATAACCCCCTGCCCTCAGAGCTCACTTTCCAATAGGGCTATAATAATAAAAATAATAATAACAATGTTACAAAGTAACTTTTTGACTGGCCTGTCAAGTCTCCAACCTCTTTGTCTCCTTCTCCCACATTCATTCTTTCTGCTCTGATCACACTGCAGGTTGAAGGGGCAGGGAAGGGACCTGTTTCTGATCCCAGCTGAGCTCACCCGAGAACCTCTGCACTTACCATTTACTTCCTCTGCCCGAGTGCTCTTCTGGGAAGATCACATGTTCCCTTCCTCCCTCAGGTCTTTACTCAAAAGTCACCTCAGCGAGGCCTCCCCCTTACTTCCTGATCACATCATTGTAACTGTGCTCCTCATCACTAGGACCCACAAGGACAGGGACTTCTGTAGCTTCTTTCCACTGTGTTCCATGCCTGGACCCATGCCCAGCTCAGTACAGGCATTCAGTCTATAAGCTATTGCAGAATAAATGAATCCGTGAATGAATGAATGAGGCCAAGTTTCAGAATGCTAGCTCTCCTTGAGGTAGGCAGCATTATCCTCATCTTAAAGTGAGTAAATTTAGCTTGGAGAGATTAAATGCCATGCCCAAAGTCACAAAGTGATAACAGACTAAGAGATCAGGCCCAGAGGTGCTGAGGGCTCTATCTGTGTGCTAGAGCCCAGCAGGCTTGAACTGGCTCAGGAAGAAACCTACGGGGAGGATTTTCTCCCATCTGTTGGTGCTGAGGAGGGTGGGAGTATCAGACTCACTATTACAAAGCTCTTACCAATTTTTATCTTTCCGTAGACTCCCTCAATACTGGATTTACAGAAGGCTGCAGTAAAGTTATTATTTAGCAACTCAAAAAGCAATGCATGACCTTACATGAGTTCCACAGGGTTTTCAGACAAGATCCTGGAGTGAACACAAGAGCAGCTGGCTACTCAATTACTATTCTAATTAAAATTGTGTTTGATCGACAGATAAGGATTTAGAAACCCATTAAGTTTGATAAAAATGGACTTGTCAGTTATCCTTGAGGCTTCCATGGAAGCATTACAAGAATGTTAAATCCATTCTTCTGCAATCTGTACATTAAACATCTTCATGCAAACAGTTTTTCCAATCTGGTTAAAGTTATAAGAACTCATATCTATATTTCCCTTAGTTTCTTAATTAAAGAAAGTGATGGTCAATTCAAATAACCATATCTTTGAAATAAAAGTCTATTTGAAATTCTGCATGTGAGTAACATGCTATCAGAATCCTGTCAAACTAGATTTTAGTAAAGTTTCTACTTTATCATTTTCACATGTAAAATGCCTCTCTACTGCTAAAACTATCGTTTATGAGAAGTCAGATGGTGATAAGACTCACAGAACCATCGGCCCTTGCGCACACCCACACTAGCATCCCACAAGTCGCCTGGAAAGCAAGTATGTGGGGTGTACGAGGTCTGAGTTCAGCAGGGGGTTTCAGGGAGGGAGACTTTCTACAGGCTTCCAGGTGGGTCATGGCAGACTGCAGATGGAGACCTGGTGGACATGAACCATGTGGCAGCTGTGTCAGGATTGAGGACAAGATGGACATGGAATGTTCAGAGACATTTCACCAGTGGCAGTCAGTGCTGCAGCTACTTCAACAGAGGGGCAGTCAACAACTTTACACCAGAACACTGAGGAAGCTGCTGTGGTCTCAAAGCTGACCTGGGTCTCCACAACCCCTTCCGAAGCTGTGGCTAAGGCTGAAACCTCTGGGACACAGAAAAAGCTGAACAGAGGCTGTGCCCCACTGGGCCATCTGTGGTTGATAGGACAGATGACAGGAGAGGCCTGTTATTAAGAAGGGTTTGTCAAACTAGACTGTTTGAAACTTCTAATTAGGAAAAAAATCATTTTTCACATGTAACATGCCTCTCTGTTGTAAAACATTTTGTTTTTGAAAACTGAATGGTGATAAAACACGTTTTTGATGAGTGTGGAGACCAAAACAAAGGAACTTCAGACTCAATCACATCTCCTAATGTCACCTTGGACCTAAGACTGGTGACTCTCTGGTGTCAAATAACAGAACACCTACAGAGATTCTGAACTAATCTCCAATTCTGAATAAACAAATGTCAGCTCACCAATTTTATGGCCTATCCTGACTTTAGAAACTGTAATTTGTATAGACAAAAAGAGTCATGCTAAAGGCTGACGGTCTACTCTAGGAGAACTCATGAGACCTCTGAGCATGCTTACTGGTCATAATAACATGACTGGGTCCCAAGTAGTGGTTCTCTCCTCTGAAGACGGAATGAAATACAGTTCTTACTTGAATAAGACAGTGCAACAGGATTACAATGTCTCTATATTAGAATTAGTATGAAATTCATTAATTGTATCAGTGCTCATAGTAGAGAACTATCATTACTTTTTTTTTTTTTTTTGAGTTGGAATCTCACTCCATCACCCAGGCTGGAGTGCAGTGGCGTGTTCACAGCCACCCCAGTGCTGACCTGCTGGGCTCCAGTGATCCTTCAGTCTCAGTCTTCCAAGTAGCTGGAACCATAGACATGTGCTACCACACCCAGCTAATTTTTATTTATTGTAGAGACAAGGTCTCACCAAGTTGCCCAGGCTGATCTCAAACCCACAGGCTCAGCAATCCATTCACCTCCAAAATTGCTGGGATTACAGATTGAGTCACTGAGCCCGGCCGTTATTACTTTCTTAAAAGATTAGCTAACGGCATTATGTGAAAATATAATTCTAAAAACTACCACAAAAACAGAAATATCAGAATACCCCATAAAAACAGCAAAGAAAACAGAACACATAAAGATTAAATGATATAAAAATTGAAAATATAACCCAAAATAAAGAACAAACAAATGTCAATTATATCTGATATATTAATAAAGACAATGGGGTAAGTTCACCTATGTAAAAAAATTAACCAGATTGGATTAGAGAGAAAAAAGTAAACAAAGTAAAGATAGAATTCAGAACAAAAAGCATTCAACAGGAAAATGGAGACACTCTTATAATAATAAAGGGAAAAGGATGGAAGAAAAACTTTTTACTCCTTCCCCTCTTTTAAATACCTTTCATTTTTTGAGCCATGGAAATATGCAACTTACTCAAAAGCAAAATTGTTTATTTAAAAAGAGAAGGAAAGAATGGATTCCAGGATTGCTGGATGTGGGAGCTCCTGGGGGAGACATCCTTCTGTGCTCTGGACTAGACCCAGGGCTGGGACCCAGGACAAGGCAGATGAGCACCCAGTACCCATGGAACACGAAGGGAGGGGGAGAAACCCACCCCCCCACACACCCAGCAGAGCCTGCTTCCCACTCGCCCTCAAGCTCCCTATATGAACCAACAGACTTGCTTTCAGCCTAGAAGTGTTTCAATACAAATCTTTAGAAAGTGTGGAGTTTTCAAAAAGAAAAGTCTCTGGCTGTCCCATGGAGGAAGTGGACACAACCACACAGTCCCTTAGAAATAGTAACCTTGACTGCAGTCCATGCAGCCCACTGCAGCCAGCAGGAAGAGCTGGCTGAGAGACAGGGCACGTGTCAAAGACTCTGGGAACCAGACAGTCCTTCCCCACCATGCAAAGATAAAAGGACTTAGCCAGGCCACCACAGGGACCAAAACCTAAGAAAGGCCCGAAATAAAGATGCATACCCTGACCTATCCCAGAGGAGAGGCTGGCCAGGGGTAAGGCAGGATCGAGACCTCCACTGTGGGGCCCCCAGGACCTCCCCAAGGCCGGTATGTTTGGGCACTGGCTGTGCAAAGCTGGGAGAAACTACAAGGTAAGAAGTCTGTACTAGGCAAATGCATGGTTTTCTCAACTTTTCTCCCAGTTTTTCTAGACTTTTGACTTTGCTTTTTCTTCTTTTACACGGTCAGTTAATTCTTTTTAAATGTAAGACTCTATTAACAACTGTCTTCTCCATCTTGGCATACCTTGACTGGAAAGCACTTTTATTTACACCAAGGTCAGAAACACTGAGGGTCAGAATGTCCAACTTGGGGACCACAGGAAGGGGAAGTTGAGGAAGATAAGCAGAGACCAGGGCTGAGGCCAGTCTTCAACTCCCAGCTCACTCCTGGGTTCCGGAAGCCTCTAAAAGCAGAATTCCTCTGTAACAGTATTTCTACATCCCCATCCTTTCTTACTCTTTTAGCCCATCACAGCTCCAGGTCTTTTTAACCATCTATACACCATAACCCCAGCCCTGTGCACACATTCTTGTTTAACAGGTGGCCCAAGGCTCACCTCCTCTAAGACCCTTTCCCAGAAGAGTGACCACATGCTACATAGCCTGACTTCTGTTAGACACCAGGCTGTGGTTTGTGAAGTAAGACCTCTAGAAATAAAGCTACTTTGTTGTAAGCACAGATGCTTTTTGTCAGAAACTTTACTGCCAAGAGAGAAATACAAACTGTAATGTGAATTAAAAGAGAAAGAAATTTCATGAAGTATTAACCAAAGTCAAATGTCCTACATAAAATATTACTGCTTTTGAAGTCCAGAAGTAGAGGTGAAGGAAGGGAATAGCTGTTCCCTGTGTTTTTCCTGAGAGCTGTGGAACATCCTGTGCTTTAGAACCAGAAAGTCTGTATCAAATTCGAGTTCTGCTGCTTAATAACCCTGTAACCCAGAAAAGTCACTCAACACCCCTGGGCCTTAAGAACTGTGCAATCTAGACAAGCCACTTAACATCTCTGGGCCTTAATAGCCCTGTAACCTAGACAAGTCACTTAACACCTCTGGGCTACAGTCTACTCATCTACAGAATCTGTAGGAAATTAATCGTAGCTTTCTCACAAGTGTTCAGTATGACACTGGTATTTCCATACAGTGAAGAAAGCACGAAAAATGGGGAAACCATTCTTGATAGCCATGTGTTTGTGTTTGCAGAGCTATCAGCACTTTGACAAAGGTACTATTTTAGCATACAAGCGGATGGCAGGAGTGAATAAAACACACATTCCCAAAGTGAAGTCTCTGTACTGTTGTTTCAGAGGCAAAGACGAGGTAGAAACAAAGGAGTGTCCCCCCTGAGAGCACCTCTCCTAGGAGCATACGCTTCCACATGCACGGGGCCCTGGGTCACCCTCAGAAGCCCTCTAGTCTGTAGCCGGGAAGTGTGGGGAGCCAGCCATGGAGGCCTGCCTGCTGACAAAGTCCAGGGGGCTGAAGACCCCGGGTCACAAAGTGAACCTGGGCATCTGAGACCCTTGCTTCCTCTACTTTTGTTATTAGTGCTGCCGAAAAGTTCTGTACAGTCTGAGGATGCAAAGCAAAATTCCACTCATGACTCCACTACCCCTTGCAAAAAGGCAAGAGGGGAATTCGTGAAAAATTACCTTCCCTTCATTTGAATTCCTCCCTAGGTTTCCAGCCTCCTGGTATTAGATCACGCAATCACTTGATTAAACATTGTAGTTGGGAAAATTGTAAAAAATCAGAAAGTACTTGATTTAATGTTTGTCAGGGAACTCACTGACCTTGCCAGGAAATTATCAATAGAGATTTAAAATATCATGTGCAGGTAGATAATTACTTGTAAGAGTTTATTTTTTCTGATTGGCAACTAACTGGAGAAATTTGAGAAGCTACAGTTTGTATTTTTAGGAATAGTGCCAATGCAAAAATTACATTTACTTAATTTCTGCATGTGGTGTATTATGCTTAAAAAATTAGAGCACCCTTGCCTTTACTTCCCTTTGTTAAGGAGGCTTATAATTCTGGTTAGAGATTGTGACTATGGTGACTTGAACCAGAGAGGCCTTTTGTTTTGCAAACATTGAAGCTCATTCTCCCTGACAGAGGATAAATGATGCAGATTTTAAACACCAGGTGTGAAATTATGGAAAACTAGTCAGGCCAACTTGCAGCTAAGAAACCTTGAAAATGTTGGTTTACCCCAGCTAGTAGCAAATTGCTGTGTGCAGGTCACAGGTATGACTTGTTAATCTATGTGATAATTATAGTGCTTAGAACTTGGTAGTGATTTATAATGTAATAGTTATAGGAATAAGTAAGTTTTGTATAGACATTAAGATATGGTAATCATTAGAAAATATTAGGAGTTTATAAGATTTATAGTTAATGTTTAGGATGATAACGTTTTAAGATCAAAACAGGATGAACAATGATACATTGCCTGCCCAGTCCATTAAATTGTAACTGATTACCTTGAAGACAAAAAACATGTAGGGTATAAAAGGAGTTGGAAAAGACAATAAATCGGCATTTGTCCTGTTTGCAACAGAGTCAGTGTCCAAGTTTTTTCCCCTGCGCTGACGCCATCCCTCTTTCAGGAAACCCTGACCCACTGGAGCTGGACTCTGGGAAGGAAGCGAGGGGGATGGAGGCTGAGCTAGTCTCTGCAGAACAGGCAGGTGGGAGGAGACAGAGTGACAGTCAACCCACAGCCCAGCCTGTTCCCACTGTTCTCTGGAAGCAGAAGCAGCAGATTCTATCCTGCATGGGTGGCAACCTCTTGTCTCACTCAATTCAATCACCCACAAGTAAATGCTGTGATGTTTGGGGGCTGAAGAGTTACATAAAAGACTGTAAGGTGTACTTACCTCTGTGTGAAATCAGTTGCGGGTGCAGGAGTTGTGGTGCTCCATCTGTGTGTGAGGCCTGATACTGATGCCACCTGTGCTTCCCATGTGGACGGGGCTTTCAGGGCCTTGGCAATCAGTAGCTGTTTACTGGCATTAAATCACACCCTCACCTCTCTCTCTGGACGCCCAGTTCCTTCTGCCTCATTCTTAAAACTAGCTGAAAAATGACAGGTTTAGGAATGTGCATTTGAGTTCAGGTTCTGATGGAAATATTGGGCTGTTAGAAAGAACTTGACCAAATGTTTGCTGCCTTTTTTAAGTCTGTGCAGTCTCGAGTCACTAAGTCAGATATCATTGAAGTATGAATTTCCTACAAGATGAGAGAATAATCTGCCTAGGGCAGCACTGTTCAGTAGAAATGTAACGTGAATCACACGTGTGAGCCACATCCTTAAGTGGAAAAATAAACAGTTTCATGAATCAATACTCAGCTTATTACATACAATGTACTTAGATATCATCAACACTATACTGTTCTAGCTCTTTTTTTTCAGGTGGTAATTGCAACCCATGAAATTGTTTTCATAGTCCACGAATGGCTTATGATCACAGCTGTAAAGGTACTGCCCTTGGGTCAAGTGCAGCCTGTCCTGGCTAGGCACACACATCCAGAGGACTCCATGTGACATTTAGCATCCTCTGCATTCCAGCAGGGAAGGACACCCTCGGCTGCACCTGTGGTCCCACATGGCCACAGGTAAAGCATGCAGGCTGCACACCACACATTCTTCCCTCAACTCGCCTCCATATCAGGGCTGGGGGCAACGTGTCCACACAGGGCGTTCAGGGTCCATGTCCAGAGTGCACCCTGAACCACTCAGTGTGCAGAGTCCAGCTCAACCTGACTAAAAGAAGCTGTACGTAGCTAAACATACAAAATGAGAGTGTTCATGGTAGGCTGCAGGAAGAAGTCCTAGGACCTCATTACAGAGTGTTCTGGACTGCCTGGGGCATAAAACCTCAGTATTATGTGTAGTAAGTCAAATTACACATACAATACATCGAATTTTAGAAAAGTATTTCCTTAAAGAAGGTGTTGGGGTGAGAAGGGAAGAAAGGAAAAATGTGGAGGAAAAAAATGTATCAGTACTTCAGAGCATTATACTTCTCCAGGGATCAAGACTTGGGTTCAAGGCTAAAAGGAACTCACAAAAAAGAGGATCAGGAGAGAAACTTCTGGACTAAAAACAAGAGATAAGTGAGTAATCTCAGAGTAAGCAGGAAAATAAATAAGTCCCCTATATATAAATGAGCTTCATTCTGAGAGCACGATGGCCAAGTCCAATTTATTCACAAGTCCAACAAAGTTAGCCTAGGTACTCAACTAACATAATCACCCATACCAGCTACAATACTACTGCTTTTACACTTGCTTCTGGACATCCTAGGCTTGAAATAAAGGTACTGTATTACTGTACTCTACACAGTACTGTAAAGTACGCAAAAGCACAACCACTTGTACAGGATGCACACATGTGACAATGCACACCAGATGCATGAATTAACTTATGTGATCAAACATGCAAATGCACGTTTGCAACTTCAAAAGCCTACAACTTGAAGGTCTGTATGTAGGAGACTTACTGTAGCAGAAATCAGTAAGAAATCTCCCTGAGCAGGGAGGTCTGAGGAAGGAGTCACCAAAAGATGGACAGACAATCTAAGTCCA
>NW_007256840.1:0-859 GCF_000164805.1 Carlito syrichta
GCTGACTTAACTAGTTAGCTAGCTGACTTAACTACCGAAATAAATAGTTAGCTAACTATTTAACTAGCTGAGTAACTAGCTGATTTAATAATTAGCTAACTAGTCAGGTAGCAAACTTAAGTAGATGAATTAAATATTTAGCTAACTATTGAGCTAGCTGACTTAGCTACCTAGCTATTTAGCTAGCTGACTTAGCTAGCTGACTTAACTACTTGGATAATGAGATAGCTACCTGACTTAATGAGTTGATTAATGAGTCAGTTAACTGTCTTAACTTGTGGGGAAGCGAGTTAAATAGCTGTCTTGATTACTTGGTTAACTAGTTAGCTAGGTGACTTAACATTGTAGCTGACGAGTTGGCTGACTACTTAACTCATTTAACACATTGGCTGAATAGCCAGCCGACCTGTTAGCTAGCTTAACAAGTTGGACAACTAGTCGGCTGACTAGTTAGCTCGGTCAATGAGTTGACTGGCGAGTGGCACACTAGTTAGCTCAGTTAACTTGTTGTCTCCTGGTTTGCAGACCTAAGAAGTCAGCCGACTAGTTCGCTGACTTGTTAGCTGGCCGATTGGTTAGCTGACTTATCTAGTTGACCAGCTAGTCTGCTGACCGGTTAGCTGACTTAACAAGTCACCCAGCTAGTGAGCCAACAGGTCAGCTGACTTAACGAGTCAGCTGGTTAGTGAGCCGACTGGTCATCTGACTTAACTAATCAGCTTGTGATTGAGCCAACTTTTCACCTGACTTAACTAGTCGGCCTGCAAGTGAGCCGACTGGTGAGCTGACTTAACTAGTTGGCCAGTGAGTGAGCTGACTGGTCAGCCAAATTGAGTCAGCTGGTGTGTGAGCTGACTGG
>NW_007256840.1:2387-3086 GCF_000164805.1 Carlito syrichta
ACAAGCTGACATCACTAGCTAAGTAGGTGACCAGCCAAATGATTTAACTAGTTAACTACAAATGTATCACACGTGATTGCCAGCTGACTTATCTAACTAGTTACCTAGGTACACAGGTGGTTAGCGAGCTGACTTAACTAGGCGACCTAACTAGCTAGCCAGCTAGCTAGCCAGCTGACTTAACGAGTTAGCTTTACAGCTATGCAGCTGGCTTGCCAGCTGACTTAACGAGCTGCCTTAACTAGCTAGCCAGCTGACTTAACTAGCTAAAATAACTACCTAGCCATCTTTGTAGTCAAATGACTTAACTAGCTTTTTAATTAGCTAGTGAGCTGCCTAGCCAACTGTCTTAACGAGGTGACTTGAGTAGCTTGCTAACTGGTTTGCCAGCTGACTTAACAAGTTGATTAACAAGCTAGGCAGCTGGGCAGCCATGGGCTGAATTAACTAGTAATCCACTAGCTGAATTAACTAGTAATTCACTAACTGAATTAACTAGTAATCCAGCAGGCTAGCCAGCTGACATAACTAACTCTCTACCTCTCCAGTCACCTGGATAGCCAGCTGAGTTAAATAGCTGACTTAGCTAGCCAGCTGGCTAGCAAACTGACTTAACTACGTCACTACCTGTCATAACTAGCTGGATTTACTAGCTGGCCTGCTTTCTAGCCAGTTGAAGTAACTCGCTTGCTACATAGG
>NW_007256841.1:0-9836 GCF_000164805.1 Carlito syrichta
TAAGTCAGTTAGTTAAGTCACCTCGCTGGCCAGCAGCTTATTTAGGTAGTTAGGTAGATAAGTCAGCTGGCAAGCAAGTGGGCTATATATGTAGGTAGCTAATTAAGTCAGCTATCTATCCATTAGTCTAGTTGTGTCAGCTAGTAAAGTCAGCTGGTTATCCAGCTGTCTTGCTAGGTAGCTAGCTAGTTAAGTCAGCTGGCTAGCCAGCTGGCTACTTCATTAAGTCAGCTAGGTAGCTTGATACTTAAGTCAGCTGGTGAGACAGCTGGCTACCTAGTTAAGTAACCTAGTTAAGTCAGCTGGATTACCAGCTCGCTAGCTATATAGCAAGGTAGTTAATTAAGGTGACTGGCAAACAGGGCAGTTATTTAAGTCAACTAATTAAGTCAACTGGCTATCCAGCTGTCTATCTAGGTAGCTAGTTAGTTAAGTCTCCTGGCTAGTCAGTTGGCTACTTCATTAAGTCAGATAGTTAAGTCAGTTAGCTAGGCTGCTGGATAGCTAGGTACCTAGGCCATTAAGTCAGTTTACTAGTCAGCTGACCAGCTAGTTAAATTAGCTAGATTCATCAGTTGGCTAACCAGATGGCTAGCTAGTTAAGTCATCTTGTTAATCCTTTATCTAGCAAACTTGCTAGCTTGTTAAAAAGGTAGTTAGTTCAGATGGGTAGCCAGATGGCTCACTAGTTATTTCATCTAGTTAAGTCAGCTGATTAGCTAAGTAGTTAGCTAGTTCAGTCAGTCAGGTATGTCAGCTAGCTATCTAGTCAAGTCTGCTAGTTAAGTCAGCTAGCTATATGATACCTAGCCAGGTAACTAGTTACTTAAATCAGCTAGTAAAGTCAATGGCTAGCTTTGTAGCGAGCTAGTTAAGTCAGCTAGTTAAGTCAGCTGGCTTACTAGTTAATTCAGTCAGTTAAGTCAGCTGGCTAGCCAGTTGCCTAGCAGGATAGCAAGGTAGTTAATTCTGCTGCCTAGCCAGTTTGCTACCTAGTTAAGTCTCCTCATTATGTCAGTTGGATAGCCAGCTTGCTAGTTAGTTATAAAGCTAGTTAATCATATAGCTAGACAGCTGGCTAGCTACTTATTTCAGCTAGTTATGTCAGCTGACTAGCTTGGTACATAGCTAGATAAGTCAGCGAGTTATTTAAGCTAGCTTTGCTAGTTAAGTCGAATAGATAGCTAGATACCTAGCTGGGTAGCTAGCTAGTTATTTTGGTGAGTAAATTCAGCTAGCTAGCTAGGTAGCTAGCTAGTAAGTAGCTAGTTAAGCCACTATCTAGCTAGTGATGTCAGCTAGTTAAGGCAGCTGGCTATACAGCTGGCTAACTAGTTAAGTCAGCTAGTTGAGTCAGCTGCGTTGCCAGTTGGCTAACTGGTTAAATCAGCTAGTTAATTCATGTGACTAGCCAACTGGCTAGCTAGGTAGCTTTTTGATAAGTCAACTAGCTAGCCAGCTGGCTAGCTGGTTAAGTCAGCTACTCAAGTCAGCTGGCTAGCTACCTGGCTAGGTAGGTAGCTAGCTAATTAAGTCAGCTTCTTAGCCAGTTTTCAAGCTAATTAAGTAACCGAGTAAATGAGCTGGCTAGCCGGCTGGCTAATTAGGTAGCTAGCTAGTTAATTCAACTGTCTTACCAGATGGCTATCTAGTTAAGTCAGCAAATTAAGTCAGCTGGTTAGCCGGCTGGCTAGCTAGGTGGCTGGCAAGTTAATGTGACTGGTTATCAGGTTGGTCTGGTTGGTGTCAGCAAGTTAAGCCAGTTGGTTAGCTGGCTGACCAGCAGGGTGGCTGGCTAGTTAAGCCGGTTGGCTATCCGACTGTCCAGTCTGCAGGCTGGCTATTTAAGCTGCCTGGCTAGACAGCTGACCAGCTCGCTAGCTAGTTAGTTGGCTGCCTAGTCAGATAGCCAGTCAGGTAGCCAGCTAGTTAAGCCAGCTGGCTAGCCATGTAGCCAACCTGGTAGCTAGCTAGTTAAGTCACCTGGCTAGCCAGCTAGCCAACTAACTAGCTAGTCAGTTAAGTCAACTAGCTAGCCAGCTAGCTAGTTAAGTCAGCTAGCAAGTCAGCCAACTATTCATCTAGCTAGCTAAGTCAGCTAGCTAGTCACCTTGTTAGTCAGCTAGCTAGTTAATTCAGCTAGCTTGCTACTAACTAGTTAATTCAGCTAGCTTCTCAGCTAGCTAGTCAGCAGGCCAGCTAACTAGCCAGTTAGCTATCGAGTTAAGTCAGTTCGCTAGAGAGCTAGATAGCTTCTTTGCTATCTTGTTATGTCAGCCAGATATCCAGTTAGCTAAACAGCTGGCTAGTTAAGTCAGCTAGCAAATCAGCTAGTAACTTAGCTATATAGTCGGCTAGCAACTCAGCTTTTTGTTCAGCTAACTAGTGGGCTCACTCACTTTCCATCAGTTCAGCTAACTAGTCGGCTCACTCGCCTGCCAATTGATCAACAAACTAGTCATCTTGCTCACTGGCCAACATGTCAGCTAACAAGTCGGCAGGCTCACCAGCCAATTAATTAAGTCAGCTCAAGGTTCAGCTCACTCGCTGACCGACTCTTAAAGGCAACTCACCTGTCTGCTCACTCGCCTGTCAACTACCTAAATCAGCTCACTGGTGGCTCACTCCCCAGCCGACTAGTTAAGTCTTCTGGTCTTTCAGCTCACTAGCCAGCTGACTAAAGTCAGCTGACCAGTCAGCTCCCTTGCCGGCCAACTAGTTAAATCAGCTAGCAAACCGGATTCAACAACACATCTCAAAAATCATCCATCATGACCAATTAAGTTTCATCCCTGGGATGCAAGACTGGTTCAACACTCATAAAACCATAAATGTAATTAAATACATGAACAGATGTCAAAACAAGAACCACATGATTATATCATTAGATGTAGAAAAAGTTTTTGATAAAATCCAGCACCCCTTTTGATAAAGACCCTCGGACATCTAGGCATACAGGGAACATACCTCAAAATAATAAAAGCCATCTATGAGAAACCCACAGCGAGCATACTCCTATATGAACAAAAATTGGAACCATTCCCTGAAAATTGGAACAAGACAAGGATGCCCACTCTCACCCTCCTGTTCAATATAGTACTGTAAGTCCTGACTAGAGCATTCAGAGAAGAGAAGGCAATCAGGGGTATCCAAACAGAAAAAGAAGAAGTCAATTTATCTCCTTTGCAGATGACATGATTCTGTACCTTGAAAATTCAAGAGAATCTGTCAAAACCTTCCTTACACTGATAAAGGACTTTCACCAAGTCTCAGAATATAAAATAAATGTACAAAAGACAATCACATTTCTTTACCCCAATAATAAAAAAACAGAAACCCAAATAAAAAGCACAATTCCATTCACAATAGCCACAAAAAAATTGAATTACCTTGGCATCTTCCTAACCAAAGACGCGAAAGACCTTTACAATGAAAACTACAAAACACTGCTCAAAGAAATCAAAAATGACACAAACAAGTGGAAAAATATCTCATGCTCATGGATTGGAAGAATCAACATTGTGAAGATGTCCATCCTACCTAAGGTAATCTACAGATTTAATGCAATACCCATCAAATTACCAGCAACATTCTTCTCAGACCTAGAAAAAACAATACATGAATTCATATGGAAACACAAATGACCAAGAATAGCCAGAACAATCCTCAGCAAAAATAAAACAAAGCAGGCAGTATCACATTACCAGACTTCAAACTTTACTATAAAGCTAAAATAATCAAAACAGTTTGGTATTGGTACAAAAACAGGCATATAGACCAATGGAATAGAATTGAGATTCCAGAAGCAAAACCTCAATTTCTCAACCAACTCATCTTTGACAAAGCCTCCACCACCTACCACTGGGAAGAGAACCTATTCAGTAAATGGTGCTGGGAAAACTGGCTGACCACATGCAGAAGACTCCAACAAGACCCCTATCTGTCCTCATACACAAAAATTAACTCTAAATGGATCAGAGACCTAAACGTAAAACCTCAAACCATAAGAACCTTAGAAAATGCAGGACATACCCTTATGGAAATGGGAACTGGCATTCAATTCCTGAACAAAACCTGAAACCCACAGACCATAAGAGATAAGATAGACAAGCGGGACCTCATTAAACTGACAAGCTTCTGCAAAGCCAAATAAACCATCAAGAGAGCAGGGAGACAGCCCACAGACTGGGAAAAAGTATTTGCCAACTCCAGGTCCGACAAAGGATCTATAAGGAACTCAAACGTGCTGAGAGGAAAAAAAACAAACAACCCCATTATAAAGTGGGCAAAAATATGAGCAGACACTTCTCAAGGAAGACATCCAAGCAGCCAACAGACACATGAAGAAATGTTCACCTCACTATCATCAAGGAGATGCAAATCAAACCACCACTGAGATACCACCTAACTCCAGTCAGATGGCCATTATCAATAACTCAAAAAATAGCAGTTGCTGGAGAGGGTGTGGGGAAAAGGAAACACTCCTACAGTGTTGGTGGGAGTGCAAACTAGTGCAACTTCTGTGGAAAGCAGTGTGGCGATTCCTAAAAGCTCTAAATATCTACCTACCATATGACCCTGCAATTCCCCTACTGGGAATACACCCTGAAGAACTCAAATCACTCTATCAAAAGGATACCTGCACACGACTCTTTATCGCACCATTGTTCACACTAGCAAGAACCTGGAACCAACCGTGTTGTCCATCAAAAGAGAACTGGATTTAAAAATTTGGTACATATACACGATGGAATACCACACAGCCATAAAAAAAGAACAAAATCATGAATTTCACAGCAAACTGGATGGAGCTACAGTCTATAATACTGAGTGATCTCTCACAGAAACAAAGATCTGAGTATCACATGTTGTCACTCATATAGTGGACCTTGAACATCTACCATAATACTTTAAAAAAAGGACTGACAGTGGTGGAAACTATGGGGGAGTAAGGAGGGGAAGGGAGGTGGGACTAACGGTACTCAATATCTGTCTGGCGATGGGGAGACACCCCTTATCTGTCTAAGGAGGGGAAGGGAGGTGGGACTAATGGTAGTCAATATCTGTCTGGGGATGGGGAGACACCCCTTATTAACAAAGGGTGCCTGAATGATGCACATTTGTATACCTAACCCTTAACTGTACCCCACAATTTTATAATAAAAAATGTTTAATTAAAAAAAGAGTCATAGATTACACAACACCAAGTGTGAAGCCCAGTGTAAACTATGAACTTTGGTTGACAATGGCATGTCAATGTTGGGTCACCACCTGTAACAAATGCACCCCTCTGGTGCAGGAGATTGGTAGTGGGGAAGCCGTGGCTATGTGAGGGCAAGGGGGTGATGAAAGGTCTGTATGTTTTCTGCCCAGGTTTGCTGTAAACCTAAACTTCCTCTAAACCCAGAGGAACATAAATCACTCTACACAAAATTCACCTGTACATACATGTTCATTGTCACACTATTCACCATAGCAAAACATGGAATCAATCCTCTGGCGAACTGAAAGTGGCCTGGAGGCAGGTGTGGTGGCTCATCCTGTTAATTCCAGCATTTTGGGAGGTGGAGGCAAGAGGATTGCCTGAGTCCAATGATTTGAGACCATCCTGGGCAACTCATCTCTACAATAAAAAGAAATGTGCATTAGATAAAGAAAATGTGGTACATATACACAGCGGAGTATTATGCAGCCATAAAGAAGGACAGAATCACGGACTTCACGGTAAATTGGATGGAGTTGAACACAATCATACTCAGTGATCTATCACAGAAACAAAGAACTGAATACCACATGCTCTCACATGTAAGTGGGATCTGAATGTTAACCACAATTACACAAGGGAGGGATTGGCAGTTGCAGGACACTGCCAGGAAAGGAGGGGGGATATGTTGACAACATACCTGGTCTTAAACCAGGGGAAGTGGGGACTGCTTGGAGGCCCAAATTCCACCGACATGTAGATGACTCATGTACCTAACCCTGACTTGTAACTGACATCACTACAATAAAACAAAGTAAAAAAAATGGTTTAAAAAAGTAAAATAAAAATAAATAAATAAATAAAAATAAAAAAAATCAGCCCACCTATTCGCTAACACGTTGGCCAACTAGTTAAGTCAGCTAAAAGGTCAGCCGAGTAAATGACCAACTAGTTAAGTCAGCTAACCTATCACCTGACTAGTCGGCCAGCATGTCAGCTGACAAGTTAGCTCAGTTAACAAGTTGGCTGACTAGTTAGGCCAGTTAACGAGTCGGCCAATTTGTCGGCCGACTAGTTAGGTCAGCAAACCAGAGAGCCAAAAAGTGAAGTGGGCTAACTAGTGGGCCAACTCCTCAGTCAACTAGTTGACCCAGCTAGCTAGTGGGCCAACTATTTGGCCAACTAGTTAAGCCAACTAAAAAGTTGGCCGAGTTGTCAGCCAACGTGTTAAACTAGCTAACTATTTGTTGATTCATCAACCCAAGTTATGTCACCTAGCTAACTCGTTTACCAACTAGTTATGCCAGCTAGTTAACACTTTTACCAACTAGTTAAAAGAGTTAGCTAACTCGTTAATCAACTCGTTAAGTCAGATAGCTGTCCCATTAGCAAACTAGTTAAGTCAGATAGCTAAGTCAGTTAGCTAACCAGCTAGCTAGCTAAGTCAGCTAGCTAAGTCAGTTAACTCACTAGTTAGTTATTTAAGTCAGCTACTTGTCTGATACCTAAATAGTTCTCTAATTAGTTAAGTCAGCTAGTTATTCAGCTAGTTACGAAGTTAGATAACAATTTAATTCAGGTGGTGAAGTCAGCTAGCTAACTAGGTAAATCAACAAGTTAAGTGAGATAGCTAAGTAGTTAAGTCGGCTAGAAGTAAACTAGTTAAGTAAGCTTTCTAATTTAGTCAACTGGTTAAAACAGCTGTTACTTATTTAGCTAACAGGTTGTCAGCTGGTTGAGTCAGATAGCTAGCTAGTTAGCTAATGGGTTGAGCCAGCTTGTTGAGTAGGCTAGGTAGCTAGTTAGCTCACGAGTTAAGTGACCTGGATGAGTCAGCAAGCTAGCTAGTTAGCTAACGAGTCAAGTCAGCTGGTTGTGTCAGCTAACTAGCTAGTTAGCTAACGAGTTAAGTCGGATATTTAAGTCCCCTAGCTAGCATGTTAGATAACGAGTAATGTAACTAGTTAGCTAGCAGGTTAAGTCAGCTAGCTAGCTTGGCATGTAACTATTTAAGTAAGCTTGTTAGCTTGCTAGCTAGCTAGTTAGCTAACTATTTAAGTCACCTGGCTAGCTAGGTAGCTAGCTAGTTAAGTCAGCTGGCTAGCTAGCTAACTAGCTGGACAGCAAGCTAGTTAAGTCAGTTGGCTAGCAAGATGGTTAGCTGGCTATTTCAGCTAGTTAAGACAGCTAGCAAGCCCACTGGCAAGGTAGGTAGCTAGCTAGTTAAGTCAGCTGGATAGCAACCTGGATAGCCAGTAATGTCTGTGAGTTAAGTCAGTTGGCTAGCCAACTGGATAGCTGTTTAAGTCAGCTACTTTAGTCAGCTAGCTAAATGACAGATAGCTAGGAAGCAAGTTAATTATGTGAGCTAGTTAAGTTAGCTGGCAAGCTAGTTAAGTCACTTAGTTAAATCAGCTGGCTAGCTAGCTGCCTAGCATGGTAGCTAGCTAGTAAAGGCAGGTGGCTAGCCAGCTGGCTATGTAGTTAAGTCACCTACCTAAGTCAACTCGCTGGCCAGCAGGTTAGCTTAGGTAGTTAAGTAAGCTGGCAAGCTAGCGGAATATATAGGTAGGTAGCTAATTAAGTCAGCGGGTAGCCATCAGGCTATCTAGTTATGTCAGATAGTTAAGTCAGCTGGCTATCCAGCTGTCTAGCTTGGCAGTTAGCTAGTTAAGTCTGCAGACTAGCCAGATGGCTGCTTCATTAAGTCAGCTAGTTATGTCAGCTGGGTAGGCTGCTGGCTAGCTGGTAGCTAGGCAAATAAGTCAGCTGGCTAGCCAGCTGGCCAGTTAGTTAATTCAGCTAGTTTAGTCAACTGGTTAACCAGCTGGCTAGCTAGTTAAGTCAGCTGGTTATGTCAGTTGACTAGCCAGCTGAATAGATAGTTAAACAGCTAGTTACGTCAGATGGGTGGCCAGCTGACTCACTAGTTATTTCGGCTAATTATGTCAGTTGGCAAGCTAGGTGCCTAGCTAATTAAGTCAGCTGGATATGTCAGCTAGTCAGCTAGTTAAGTCAACTAGTTAAGTCAGCTAGCTATATGATAGCAAGCTATGTAGCTAACTAGTTATATCAGCTAATTAAGTCAGCTGGCTAGCTAGGTAGCTAGCTATTTATATCTGCTAGTTATGTTACAGGCTAGCTAGGTAGCTAGCTACTTAAGTCAGCTAGATAAATCAGTCAGCTAGCTAGTTAAGCCAGTTAGTTAAGTCAGCTGTTTAGCCAGCTGCCTAACAGGATAGCTAGCTAGTTAAGTAAGCTGGCTAGTCAGCTGGCTAGCTAGTTTTGTCACTGTCAAGTCAGCTTACAGGCCAGCAGGTTACTTAGTAATTTAGGCAGTTGAGTCACCTGGTAAGCCAGAGGTCTATGTAGTTAGATAGGAAGTTAAGCCAGCTGGCTAGCCATCCAGTGTCTAGTTATGTCAGCTAATTAAGCCAGCAGGGTATCCAGCTGTCTATCTAGGTAGTGAGCTAGTTAAGTCTGCTGGCTAGCCAGCTCGCTACTTCATTAAATCAGCTAGATTAGTCAGCTGCCTAGCCTTCTCATAGCTACGTAGCCAGGAAATTAAGTCAGCTGTCTAGCCAGCTGGATAGCTAGTTAAGTTAGCTAGTGAAGTCATCTGGCTAGACAGCTTGTTAGCTAGCTAGTTCTGTCAGCTGTCTAGCCAGCTGGCTAGCTAGTTATATCACCTAGTTAAGTCAGCTGACTAGCCAGCTGGCTAGCTAGGTAAGCTTGCTAGTTAAGTCAGCTGGTGAGATAGCGGGTAGCTAGATAAGTCACCTAGTTAACTCAGTTGGATAGCCAGCTGGTTGGATAGGTAGTGACTTAGTTAATTCAGTTGGTAAGCCAGCTGGAAAGCTAATTAAGTCAGCTAGTTAAGTTAGCTGGCTAGCCAGCTGGCTATCAGGTTAAGTCAACTAGTTAATTCAAGTGACTAGCCAACTGGCTAGCTAGGTATCTCGCTAGTTATATCAGATGGATGGCCACCTGGCTATCTGGATAAGTCAGCTAGTTTAGCCAGTTGGCTAGACACCTGGCTAAGTAGTTAATTAGCTAATTAAGACAGCCTGCTACCCAGCTGTCTAGTTAGTTACTGAGCAAGTTAAGTTAGTTGATTATCCGGCTGACTTGCTAGGTGGCTAGCTAGTTAAGCCAGCTGACTAGTCAGATGGCTATCTAGTTAAGTAAGCTAGTTAAGTCAGCTGGTTAGTCGGCTGGCTAGCTAGGTGGCCAGCTGGTTAGCAGGCTGGTCACATAGGTTGCCAACTAGTTAAGCCTGTTGACTAGTTGGCTGACCAACAGAGTGGCTGGCTAGTTAAGCTGACTGGCTATCTGACTGTCTAGCCAGCCGGCTGGCTATTTAAGCCAGCTGGCTAGCCAGCTTACCAGCCCACTAGCTAGCTAGCCATAGGCCTAGCCTGCTGGTCAGCCAGGTAGGTAGCTAGTTAAGCCAGCCAGATAGCCATCTAGCCAACCAGGTAGCTAGCAAGTTAAGTCAGGTAGCTAGCCAGCTAGCCAGCCAACTAGCTAGTCAGCTAGTTAGGTAGTTAGACAGGTAGCTAATTAATTCAGCTATCTAGTCAGTTAATTCAGCTAGATAGTTAATTCAGCTAGCTAGTCAGCTTGCTAGACA
>NW_007256842.1:0-753 GCF_000164805.1 Carlito syrichta
GTTATGTCAGCTAGTAAAGCTGGCTGGCTAGGTATCAAGCTAGTTAAATCAGCTGGCTAGCCAGCTAGCTAACTAGTTTAGTCTGCTACTTAATTCAACTGGCCTGGCAATTGGGTAGCTAGGTAGCTAGCTGGCTAAGTCACCTTGCAAGCCAGCTGGCTAGCTGGTTAAGTCTTCTAGTTAATTCAGCTGGCCAGCCAGCTGGCTAGCTAGTTAAGTCATCTAGTTAAGTCAGCGGTTTGCCAGCTGATTAGCTGTTCATATCAGCTAGTTAAGCCAGCTGGCCAGCCACCTGGCTAGTTAGGTAGCATGCTAGTTAAATCAGCTAGTTAAGTCAGCTGGCTTGCTATGTAGATAGCTTGTTAAGTCAGCTGGCTAGCTAGTTAAGTCAGTTAGTTAAGACAGCTGTCTAGCAAGCTGCCTATCAGGACACCTATCTAACTAAGACAGCTGGCTAGCCAGCTGACCAGCTATTTAAGTCAACTAGTTAAGTTACCTATTTAATTTAGCTCGCAGGCAAGCAGGTTAGCTAGGCACTTAAGTAAAGTCAGCTGGCAAGACTGCAGGCTATGTAGGTAGGTAGCTAGTTAAGTCAGGTGACTATCCATTAGGCAATCTTGTTATGTCAGCTAGTTAAGTCAGCTAACTAGTCAGTTGGCCAGCTAGCTAAGTCAGCTAGTTTAGTCAGCTGGCTAATCATCTGACTAGCTAGTTAAGTCAACACGTTAAGTCAGTTTCTAGCCAGCTGGAGTC
>NW_007256842.1:2259-2978 GCF_000164805.1 Carlito syrichta
GGTACATAGCTAGATAAGTCAGCAAGTTATTTAAGCTAACTGCTAGTTAAGTCGAATAGATAGCTAGATACCTAGCTGGGTAGCTAGTTAGTTATTTTGGTGAGTAAATTCAGCTAGCTAGCTAGGTAGCTAGCTAGTAAAGTCAGCTAGTTAAGCCACCTATCTAGCTAGTGATGTCAGCTAGTTGAGTCAGCTGCCTAGCCAAGTGGCTAACTGGTTAAATCAGCTAGTTAATTCATGTGACTAGCCAACTGGCTAGCTAGGTAGCTTTTTGTTAAGTCAACTAGCTAGCCAGCTGGCTAGCTGGTTAAGTCAGCTACTCAAGTCAGCTGGCTAGCTACCTGGCTAGGTAGGTAGCTAGCTAATTAAGTCAGCTTCTTAGCCGGTTTTCAAGCTAATTAAGTAACCGAGTAAATGAGCTGGCTAGCCGGCTGGCTAATTAGGTGGCTAGCTAGTTAATTCAACTGTCTTACCAGATGGCTATCTAATTAAGTCAGCTAGTTAAGTCAGCTGGTTAGCCAGCTGGCTAACTAGGTGGCTGGCAAGTTAATGTGACTGGTTATCAGGTTGGTCTGGTAGGTGTCAGCAAGTTAAGCCAGTTGGTTAGCTGGCTGATCAGCAGGGTGGCTGGCTAGCTAAGCCGGTTGGCTATCCGACTGTCCGGTCTGCAGGCTGGCTATTTAAGCTGCCTGGCTAGACAGCTGACCAGCTCGCTAGCT
>NW_007256843.1:0-417 GCF_000164805.1 Carlito syrichta
TGCCATTTCAGTTGTAAGCGAGTTCTGGTTTCTGGGTCCGAGAGGAAAACCCATTGTCCCAGGGTGAGAGGCTTTGGATCATGTGTTTCTGTGGGAGCGGGCAAAAGGAGATCTTGATATTGCCAGATATTGGAACAGATGAAGGACAGGAAGGGGTAGGTTTTATGAAGGGGGATGTGAGGTGGAGAGGTTAGATACCAGGAAGTAGTGCCGGTCTGCCATATAGGACCTCGAAGGGTGAAAGCTGAGTGGGCTTTTTAGGGAGGACGCGAACGTGGAAGAGAGCTAGGGGAAGGAGGGAGACCCAGTCCTGATGGAGTTCGAGAGAGAGTTTGGTGAGGATATCTTTTAGTGTGTGGTTAGTTCATTCAACCTTTCCTGATGATTGTGGGTGATAGGGAATGTGAAAGTGCCATT
>NW_007256843.1:1804-2619 GCF_000164805.1 Carlito syrichta
TGGCTGGGTGAAGGGGTGCACAAATTTGGAAGGAGACAGAGGGGTCTTGGACAAAGAAAACCAGAAAGGATAGGACCCAACCGGGAGGGAGTGTTTTGAGGCCCTTATATCCTAGGAGGTGATGTAGATGGTGGGGGGAAGTAACGGTGATAGGTGCTCCAAAAATGAGTTTTTTGGATTCGCACACGAGCAAGTGGGCGACTGACAGGGCTCACAGGCATGGGTCCCATCCCTGAACCATGTGGTCAAGCTGTTTTGAGAGATAGGCTACAGGAGCAAATGTTTGTCCACTGAATTGGCCTAGAACTCCTAGGGCTGCCCTTGTTTTCGTGGACGTAAAAGGTGAAAGGTCGGTGAACATTGGATAGTCGTAGGGCGGGTGCCTTGGAAGAGAGCCTGTTGGAGGGTAGTGAAAGGCTGCCTAACGGCTGAGAGGGAGAGTAATGGTTTCTTAGGGTCATCTTTAGCCAGGTCATAGAGTGGCTTGGTGAGAAGGGTGAAATTGGGAATCCAGGCTCAGAAGTAGCCCGCCAATCCCAGGAATGACTGGAGTTCTTCCTTTGTTTTGGGTACCAGGAGAGACTGAATAACAGACTTGCAGCTGGTTGTTATGGCCTTTTGTTGGTGTGAAACGGCTACACCAAGGTAGGTGACTTGTGTTTTGGATAGCTGAGCTTTGTAGGGGGAAACTCGGTATCCCTTTTGTGCTAGAAAGTTGAGAAGCAGGACAGTGTCTGTGTGAGAGTCAGTTATGGAGGGGCTGCATAAGAGAAGGTCATCTACATACTGGATGAGAGCAGATTTGGGGAGTGACA
>NW_007256843.1:2639-3729 GCF_000164805.1 Carlito syrichta
AGAGGGTATTGTGGCTGACTGGGGTGAGTGGATGGGTCCTTTAACTGGATGTGAACGGGCGGGAACTGGGCCAATGAAGGGGTGTGGATGTCCCAGACTAGTGGGTTAACCGCCGAAGTGAGCGAGGGAGGGAGCGAGGAGGGTTGTGGGGAGGGAGGCCAGGGACTAGAGGCCAAAAGGAGGAGTAAGGAAGTTGTCGGTAGTGGGTTGGTGAGGGCAGCGCTGGGGTTGAAGGTGATGGATGCCTGAAATTTGGCCAGGTTGTCCCTACCCACAAGGGTTATAGGGCACTGAGGCATGACCAGGAAAGAGTGGGTAAATGGGATGCCAGCAAATATGCACGTTAGCATAGGAGTTGTGAGTGGGATGAAAGTTTGGCCCCCTACCCCGACTATGGGGGACCGGGACGGTGAGGTTGGTCCCCAGAACTCCTGCAGGACAGAAAGGGTGGCTCCAGTGTCTAGCAGGAAGAGGATGGGACGTCCACTAACCGTAATTTTGACCCTAGGCTCCCGAGCATTTGAGATATGCATCAGGTGGGGAGACCCAGGGCCCCGTCATTCCAAAGCGGCCATGCCCAGTAAGTCCAGGGTAGAGTTGGGGGATGACCCTGTTCCTCTCTGGGGACTGGGGCAGTTCACCGCCCAATGTCCTGGAAGATTGCATTTGGGGCGTGGTTTTGATGGAAGTTTAGGGTTAGGGCAGGCTTGCGCCCAATGTCCCTCCTTGCCGCATTTGAAAGAGGGCCCCGGAGGGTCGCGCTTGTTCTGGACGCCTCCTCTACCGCTGCGAGGGCCGGTGTCTGTCCTGCGGAGAGCCTGAGCCAGCATTTGGTATTTTTGCCACTTAGCCTGTTCGTCCCGGTTGTGGTATACCTTTGGCGGCAGCCAAAACCTCATTTTGGGGTGTAAGGGGCCCTTGATCTAGCTTTTTAAATTTAGCTTTAATGTCAGGGTAGCTTTGGGAGAAGAAATAAGTCATAAGAAGTTGACGGCCGTCTGGGGTTTCTGGGTCCAAATTAGTAAATTGCTGGAGGGCCTTGGTAAGGCGATCAAGGAAGGAGGAAGGGTTTTCGTTTTTGTCTTGGACC
>NW_007256843.1:4227-5621 GCF_000164805.1 Carlito syrichta
AAAGTCAGAGACGGAAGAGGGAGGTGGGTTAGAGACTGAAGAGGGGGGTGGTGGCGTTGGCGGGAGAGAGAGGCCCTTTTGGCCACGGGGAGGTGAACTGATTTACATCAGAGGCAGAGACGAGGGTGTTCCCAGAGTAAAGAGAAAGACTAGACATAGGGAATGTCTGCCCACTTTTTTGAACGCTTGCAGAAGTTATAGAGGTCCTGTATAATGTCGGGGTTCAGGGACCCGTAAGGGGGCCATTTATTTTGGTTGTCTAAGCGATAGGTAGGCCAATCTTGGGTACTGAAGCGGATTAAATGCTTGGGTTTAATGTCAGGAATGAGGGAGAGAGTGGAGAGGTTGTCTAAGAGGCATTTTAGGGGAGAGTCAGCCGGTAGGGATGATGAGTTTCCCATTTTAACAGCTGGGGCTGAGCAGAGCATCCCCTGGACAGCCAACTGTCAGGATATGAGGAAGTTGCAATAAAGCCTGTCGTAACAGAACGTTATTACAACCCGCAATTCTCCTGGATAATCAAGGAAGTTGAGGGCAACCTGATACCAGGATTTTTAGCGAAGAGTATGCCCAAAACCAGACAGCGGGAGGGAGCAGACTTGAAATACCTGATGGCCGAGGAAGAGGAAAACCAGTAGGGGTCCGCTGTGGCCTTAAAGACCTAGGCAGGGTGTGGTCCCCCCTTGCCTGGGGCCGAAAGGGCTGCCGGACGATAAACGGTCAGTTCCCTCCGGTTATCCTGGGCAAGGTTTTAGGTTTTCCAGTTAGGGGGCACTTACCAATCCGAGGGCCAGTGATGGATGCAGCGCTGGCATTCAAGAAAATGGGCAAAGGCCTTAAGGGGTGAGTCCCGCTCGTGCCAGAACGGGGTCTGACCTGAGGGCGAGAGGAACCCAATCCGAGTCACGGCACCAATGAAAGACGGTGGTGCACAGTGAGACTCAACACCCGTTAAGGCCAAGAGATTTAATGAGTAGGAGTGAGGGTGGCTACAGGGCCTGAGGGTCACGCTGTAGCATTGAGGCAAGGGTGCGGTGGCTTTTATGGGGGCTTAGGGCGACCTGTCAGTCGATTATTGGTCGACTGGCAGAGCTCCATCCAGGTTGGTGGGTTTTTCGCGGGCGCAGGAAGGGGTGTGGAGGGAGAACAAGGGAAGGCACCGAGGAAGAACAAAGGAAGGCACCATTTCAATCGCCATTTTAGTTTGCCGTGTCGCCGTTTCCAGGAAAGGGAGGGGATGTGGCTTTACTTGTGGCTTGGCAGTGGCCCTTCACCAGCTACTTGGAAGGCTGAGGCGGGAAGATCACTGGAGCCCAGCAGGTCGAGGCTATGGTGGCCGGGAGCCGCCACTGCACTCCATTCTGGGTGACAGAGTGAGACTCCAACTCAAAAAA